>NC_037529.1:3210358-3215939 GCF_001531365.2 Cynara cardunculus var. scolymus
TTTGGTTCATATAATTGTTGTTTATTATTAAGTTTGGTTCTTATTTTAAATTAGTTACATTTTTGGTCATTTTAGTTGTCATTTTGTTTCACTTTTGTTTCCTGTCGACTAAGTCTAGTCAAGAGAGTTATGTACCGTTTACCAAACGCTTATCCGAGTAAGCACTTATCAAGTCACATTACTATACCGAATGAATATGACAAGGACTAAGAATCTTACCCGGTAAGAACGAATGCATGAATCAAGAGTCTTACCCGGTAAGTTAGAACGACAACTCTTACTATGGTTAGCGCTTACATGAATAAATTGTTGCATACGATGCGTTTTGGTGAATAAAATCTTACCCGATAATTAATCGATAGTGTTGAATTATACTAGTAAGTGCTTATCGGGTAAGTGTTTAGGTAAACGGCCCCTTAGTTAACTTTAGGATTTTCTATCATTTTGCTTCTTCTTCTTCTTTTTTTTTTTTGTCTTTTTTGTTTTATTAGATTATCTTGAGTAAATTATGGATTTTGTCMCTGTGGTTACACTTTCTACACACAACGGTCTCAAAATTAAAACAAATACAGGGTATCCTTGGTATGCTTTTTCGCACTCATCGAGTCTCTCTCTCTAGTAAAAAAAAAAAAAAAATGCCTTTAACCTTGTTAAGTAAAGGGGTATGTTAGTCTTTTTATCCTAAATTTTGTCTTTTTTTTGTATATAGATACACACATCTACATATACATACACCTGCATATAAACACATACATGGACATCATCTTCCTCATCTCCGGTCGACCACCATCTCCATACTCTCTTTATCTCCGGACTCAACCTCCATCTACATCCCCATTCCCTTTCAAACCCATCGAAATCTTGAAGCAAACCCCGAAATCAAACCCATCGTCTTCCCCCGGTTGTGGTATCCCTTCCCTCTCAAATCTCAATTGTCTCCCTTATCCCAACTTCGCTACCCCCCTCATCTTCATCCCCATTCCGACTGGTTTTCTTTTGGGAGTTGTTTTTCCCGACTAAGAAAAAAATTGGGGCAAAACAAAAGTTTAGACATTATAGTTGGCAAAAACAACTATTCAAAATAGGAATTCAAAACTGTTTGTTAGTTGCTGACTGATTTAGTGTAGAATGATTAAGGGGATGTTTGAGATTGCTTATAAAAACAACTTATTGACTTATTCCGGTGTGACACCGGTAATAAGCACTTTTTAGTGTTTGGATAAACAACTTATACCGGTGYGAGACCGGTAATAAGAAGTTTTTGAACAAGTTAAACCCTTCTGACTTATAATAAGTTGATAAATGCTTTTGTAGAAAAACATAAATTGTTTCAAATAAACAATCCCAAACACCCCCTAAGTGATCATAATGATTATGAAACTCTTATAATATAATGCAAAATGAAATATAATTGTTTGGTAATTATTCAGAATGAAATTATGGTGTTGAATGGTTAAGGAAGCACAAGATACAAAATCATTCAGAGAGTTTTAGAACCATTAAGAGACAATTTTTTTTTTGTCAAACAAGATTCATCTTTTAGCAATTCAGATGTTGCTTCTTAATGAAACTATTAAGAGATAAACAAACAACTCTTTCGATACTTGTATCAAAAAGTTAATTCATATTTGAATTTTCTGTAAGGTCCCGTGTTGGATGGGAGTAAAACTAAAATTATCTTATAAGAGATTGAATACCTTATATATATCACACATGTTTTAAGACAGTTAATCCATATATGGATAAAACAAAAAAATGTGTGGTATCAGTTATATTATAATTTTTATTTTTGGTTACGAGTACATGAGATAAATAAATATTTAGTTTTCAAGTAATTTTTTCTTCTTCGGGAAATGTACCTGTAAATAAGCGTAAGGTAATTATTTGTCTGACATAAATTTGAACCATTTGATTGAGTTTCAAGACGAAATTGTCCCAACGTGGACCCTGATATGAACAAGACATACATAAATATCTAGTGAAATTATGTATATTTAGATAACATTTGGTATACAGACATGATTGAACAATACTGAACATTATAGAACAAGACAAGACTGGACAAAACAAGAGGGTCAGATTGAACATGATAAAACTAGACAGAACAAGTGTATGTCTATTGTTTGGTATGACTAGGACTTGACAGTACAAAACTAGACAAGTTGTCCCAAAAATTTATTTGATGATTTATACATCATATAAATAAATTTGGATGCCCAATGTTAATTGGATCGGATCGGATGACAAAATCCAACATACAATGGATGATTGAATCGGATCGGATCCATCTAAACCCACTGGATTTCAACCGATGAACACCCCTAACCAAAACTATATACATTGAGCATGACGAATGGTTACATTCAAATCTATACCATCTATTTTTAGATCAAACAATTGATACATCCAATTCGATCCAAATCCACTGGAGTCTGGATGTTTGGATCGGATCGGATCCATTGGATTTCAACCGATGGACACCCCTAATCAAAACTATATACATTGAGTATGACGAATGGTTACCTTCGAACCTATACGACTATACCATCTATCTTTAGATCAAACAGTTGATACATCCAATCAGATCCATATCAAATGGATGTTTGGATCAAATCAGATCCACCTAAATCCATTGAATTTCAACCGACGAACATCCCTAACGAACATCCCTAACCAAAACCATATATATTGAGTATGACGAATGGTTACATTCGAATCTATACCATCTATTTTTACATCAAACAGTTGATATGCTTTTTCTTGTTCTGATCTTTTTGGATCATCTCATAAACCCCACCTTTTTTTACATGTAAACAGTTAAATTTCTATATATTTTTATTGACTCCATCTAGATTACAAATAGCTGTTTCTCACATATCCTTAAATGCCTATCATTTGTCACCATTTTAGCAAGTTCAAAAAGGAGATGACTGAGAAAAAAACAAGAAGTGAATGTATCATTTATATAATGTAACAGATAAAATACTGGGGCCAAGTAAACAGTAAATAATCAGAAGTCATTTTTTGGCATATTACTTGAAGAGAAGGAAAAAAGAAACTTGTGAACGGTAGATATTATTTTTGTAACACAATCATGAAACACATGCAGTTACAGTTGTAAATGTCCATAATTGATGATAGACGAATAGACATGTTTGAAAGCGATAATTTTAGGAAAATTATATCGGAGGCTATTGAACTTTATCAAAAGGCAAACAACTAAATAAAGTGTTTATGTGGGTCCCCTAACGTTTAAATCAGTATCAACTAAATAAAGTGTTTAATTATGTGGGTCCCCTAACGTTTAAATTAGTAAATAAGAACTAATATACGTTTCATGGACTTTTTTTGTTGCAAAATTTAAGTGTAATATCGATCTGAATCATAAAAGCTGAAAATATTTGCATGAATATATGCATTCACATTGTTTCCGAATCAACTCCTCAATAATCAGTAGTCAATAGCGTCCCTCCTCCACGACAAGTCATCGACGACAGTGACTGACGGCACACATCTCTTATCGTCTCACCCCTTTCCCCTCCCTCGTTGGAGAAACCCCAGTGTAGTCGTCCTCATCGATGACCAAGCCCTCTACCACCTAGATCCAGTCTCAATCACACATTACTAATAATCAATGACTATTATTACAAATATTAATTTTGATAATTATCCATTTATTTTCAAAAAATAAATAAATTTATGGATAGCAAGGGTAAATTAGTCTTTTTTGTAAATCTCTCTCCTCTTTCCGGTGAACTTTACTCTGACGAAACTTATTCTAACGTACACCATTGTGATACCCAATAATTTCTAAACAGTAAGACACAAACCGACTGTAATACACCATGTGATACCCATTATGATACCGTTCTGCGTATGGTTGGAGACAAGATCTGATCTAGGTTTTAGACCACACGTAACCACTGTGACACCCAAATCAAGATTCGAAGAAAGGAAATATTTATTCCCCGCAATACACGAAGGCGCCTATTGTAGACACCGTCAATGCCATCTTGACACTATCTTGATTCAATAAAATCTGCATGTAAACGTGTTTCCTCAATTTCCCTTGGCCTTAGCTTTCTACGGTATAAGTATAACCTATCTTTTTCATGCGAGTTCTACTGATACTACCGATTTACAGTTTATCAGAGCAAGTGATCATATATGGTGATGAAAACTATAATCATAATAATGTTCTCATTTTTACCGCTCACAAATGACACTTCTCTCAATAGTCATGATCAAGTGCAAACTACTTCTCATGATTTACGTATATATCTCTCTCAACACACACAGTCGGACACACTTTATGGTGTTCTTGATATTAATTAGAAATGCTCGTGATTCAATTTGTTGAGAAAAATAAGGAAAATAATATTTGATGGATAACTGTAAAAAAATTAATATTTAGATTATAATTATTCAAATTACTAATACACCCTTATGACCTTATCTATTAATTAAACAAATAAAATAAATATTAAGGGGGTGTTTGAGATTGCTTATAAAAATAATTTATTGACTTATTCCGGTATGACACCGATAATAAGTTCTTTTGAGTGTTTGGATAACAACTTATACCGGTGCCAAATCGGTAATAATGAGTTTTTGAAGAAGTTAAATTATTCTAACTTATAATAAGTTGATAAAGACTTTTATAGAAAAACATAAATCTATACTATCTTATAAAAATAAAACATTTGGCTAAAACTCTTAAAAACTCTTAAACTCGTTCATCCCTAAACAATTTCATCTCTATCCGATTTCATCCCAAATCTGATCGTGTAACTAACTGCAGATAAACACAATCAAATACATGATAAACATATCATTTTAAATATAAAAAATCTAAAATATAATTAGTATAATCATTAAATTCTAACAGAATACTTAATTATTATTTTTATAAAAATTAACTAGAAGAGTACTCACGCAATGCAGCGAGACATATATCGATTTTAATGTTCTATTTTATTATTTGTCTTTGTCGATGTTATAATACAATTTTATGTGTTTTTAAGAAAACAATAATGATTTTATTTTTGAATAAAATATAAATTTGAAAACAAATATATCAATGTTAATATTAAATCAACTATTTAAAAGTTCTCATTTTTTATGTAATTTCTTTAATTTATTTTTTTATTATAATTTAATTTAAGTTTAGTAACGAAATAATTTATTTCTGGTTTAAGAATATAACGTTTTATAAAGCTAGTAATTAAGTATTCTGTTAGAACTTAATGATTATCTTAATTTTATTTTAGATTTTTTATATTTAAAATGAGATGTTTATCCTGTATTTGATTATGTTTATCTGCAGTTAGTAACACAAATTCAAATATGGAACTTTAATAAGTTGTACTTACATACAATCCACTTGTAATCTTAAGTTTTAAGTAATATGCATTAATAAATAGTACTTTACGCATAAAAAATGGTTTTAAAAGTTTTTGTCAAATGCTTTATAATACAATATAGATTATATGTTTTTAAGAAAACAATAATAATTTTATTTTTGAATAAAATATAAATTTTAAAATATCATAAAAATTTGAAAAAAAAAAACATATCAATG
>NC_037529.1:3218198-3225712 GCF_001531365.2 Cynara cardunculus var. scolymus
GATGAACATCTCATTTTAAAATATAAAAAATCTAAAATATAATTGAAATAATTATCGAGTTCCAACAAAATAAATAATTATTATCTTTATAAAAAAATTATATTATTAAACTAAATATAAATTACTTCGTTATTGTACATAAATTGAATTATAAAAATATTGAATTAAAAAATTACACAAAAAAATGAGGAATTTCAAATAGTTAATCTGATACTAATATCGATATATTTTTATCAAATTTTTATGATATCTTCAAACATATATTTTATTCAAAAATAAATATTATCGCTTTCTCAAAATCACATAAAACCATATTATAACATCGACTGAAATAAAGAATAAAATAAAATATTAAAATCACGATGTATCTCGTTGCATTACGCGAGTACGTTTCTAATTGTTTTAAATAATCAAATTATTTGATTGAACGGAATCGGGTTTTAGAAATGAGAATCGGGTCAATATTCGAGATCCATATACCAAAAAGATATTCTTCTACAACGATCGAGTCAGATCCCACTTCATTGATTATTCCCTTTTCCTGCACTGAAATTTCTGCTTTTCTTCATTCGCAAATGGCGACTGATTTCTGGACATCGACACACTAGTAAGTTTCAGTTTTAGGGTTTTTATGAGTTGAATGTTGTGTTTGGTCGTAGCATCACTCTCCGAATTCATCAATTTCTGTAGTTATTAACTGCTAATTGATTCAAATCAACTGTTGTTCTTCTGTTGTGCGTGTCTGTAGCAAACAATTACTGGACCAAGAAGAAGTAGATGTGGTGCACAGCCTTGACAAAGAGAGGGGAATCACCCTTGAAGATTTTAAGCTCATCAAATTGCATATGACCAATTGTACGTCTCTCTCTCTCTCTCTCTGTTATGTGTTCTGTCTGTGATTTCTAGAAGTTTTTTTCTCGTTGCATGAAGTTTGAAAGTGAGTGAATATGTTTAATCTGCTTAGATTTCGTAACTGGTTCATCATCAAGTTGCATTGATATTGTCGTGATGAACATTTGATGAAAAATGCATTTTAAGAAGGGATCGTACACCTAAGGATTGTTTAGTTAGGTCTTCACGTAAGTTACAGATTATGCGAAACCAAATCGGGGATTCATGTTATGGTCCTATGGATATGATTGTGATCTCCTTATGTGTGGGATTGTGTTAGAAATATCTATGTTGATGATTACAATAATTGGTGCAAACCTGGTACATATGACATTCATAAATGAATATAGCTCTTCTCACAAACTAGACACCAACAGTTTCCTACTTGTACTACTTTTTACATAGCATAATGTAATTATGCTTGAAGTATCGAAGAATCGACATCTATTTTGAAGTAAAAAATCAGTCCAACTTTGGTTCACATCAGTCAAACTTTTTCTTCTTTCTGGAACAGATGGGATGCTTTGGATTTACTATTTGAACCCATTTGGGTTACATCATAGCATTTGAAATGTAAAAAGGGGATTTAACGTTGATGTGTGCAAGTATGAAATTTGTAGGTGGTTCAATTAGCATATAGAGACGGTTCATTTTAGCCACACCCAACACTTCTTGTACAAGATCTATGTTGGGAATGGATATTTTCTGGTCCCATAACTTGTAACAGCTGGAACCAGATTAGTAGAATATTATGTCCATGATCAATTAGTCATTTAGTCTTGATCTCTGAAAGACCCGATGTGGTTTTCAAAGAAAAGAAATTTATGCCCCAGGCTCATTTTGCATCCTTGGGCAATATCAAATAGTGCGAATCGAACTTAAAACCTTTTGGTTTAAATCCTTAATAAGATCCAACCTTTGACCTCTGTATTCTTGCAGATATTGCACGATTGGCTCAGAATGTGAAAGTGAGGCAAAGGTTAGCTTCAATCTTTTGTTATATATAGGCATATGGCTATATCATGAATTTGAGTTTTCCTCATATATGCTGGTCTCAACGTATCTATGACTTTTAGTCAGAGCTTTAATGCATCTATAACGTTCATTTTTTCACGAGTGCAAATGATTTTCAGTTGAGAGACATGTATCAATTATCATTCCCTCTGTGTCCCAAACATGATTCAACAATTTTCTATTCAGGTATTCATAAAGTTAAATGCAATGTTCCCTTTAGATCACCTCTTCTCCCATAAGTAATTGTTACCAATCATACCCTTTTATTGCATCTTCTACTTTTGTATTCTTTAGTTGACTAGCAATCATACCCTATTATTGCATCTTCTACTTTTGTATTCTTTAGGGGTATTATAGACAGTTGACTAACAAGCATACCCTTTTATTGCATCTTCTACTTTTGTATTCTTGAGGGGTATTTTAGACAGTTGACTAACAATCATACCCTTTTATTGAACTATGTGTCGAGCACCGAGGGACTTTACGTGGCACTTATATTTTGAAGTTTATCACATGGTTCACTGTGTTCATTGATTTCTTTGTCACCTTCCGCTATTAAGTTTTAATTGCATTGGTTACTATTTCAGGGTTGTAGCAACCGCGGTAACATATATGAGGCGTGCTTATACAAGGTATATCTACATGCTTATATGATATATATACGTTCTAGCTGAATAATTTGATGATAATACCTGGTTTAGAAGCTGTTTCTCCATGGTTCTGCTAAATCAAATCTAATTAATCTTCTATGCAAATTATACGCATCTGTTCGTTTGCAATCTGGTTGCATCAAAGTCTATAATTCTAATTTTAGTTCTCCCATATTGCAGATGAATTCACATTTGAAGTTATTAAATAAATTTATGAACAATCTTCTAGGATTTTCTTGCTATATTTGTTTATCTTGTAATTTTTAGAGCCTAATTATTGCATTTTTTTTTCTTTTTGCATTTCTTTGGTTTCAGGAGAAGTATGACCGAATATGATCCACGTCTGGTGGCACCAACATGTTTATACTTAGCATCAAAAGCGGAAGAAAGCACTGTGCAAGCAAGACTTCTTGTATTTTACATTAAAAAACTGCGTAAAATTCTTTTTCTTGAACTCGTTTGCTGGATTATCATCTAAGTTTGGAAAGAGGTGTCCTAAGAATTCAAATTCGTGTTTGCAGATTCAGATGAAAAGTACCGATATGAAATTAAAGAGATATTGGAAATGGAAATGAAAATTTTGGAGGCACTAAACTACTATCTAGTCGTGTTCCATCCTTATCGTGGATTGTCTCAGTAAGTCTCTCCTCTACAAGTATGTTAATTATATTTTAAAAATATGATTATTATTCGAGCCGAAATTTGAAACTTTTACCATAATCGATAATAACAGCATATAGATGACTATGGGCCCGTTTGTTAGCAGCTTAATGAGCTTAATGGGATTCACAGCTTATTCTCTCAGCTATACATGACGTTTGGTAGTGACTTAATGATATAGAAAGTGGCTTATCTAGTAAGCTTGTAGGAGGAGCTTTATGTAGAAAGCCAAGTTTTTTCCAAACTTGCCCCTCCCAATTTAAAAACAAGCTCCTTCGGTCTATAAAAAACCCTCCCAAACAAAAACATTTCCAATCTATACAAACAAATTAATTAACACATTCAACTTTATCCATACATGACTTGATGGAAAACCAACCAAACTGCCCCTATTTTAGACACGGTCAAACTGGCTATAGTTATAATACACCATTTAAATACAATGAATAGCCTATAGCACATTTGTCTTTTGGATTAACCCTCTACAAGTAACAGTGGTTTAGTCTTTACGGATCAAAAATACTTTCACGTTGTGTTATACTCGTCCCTATTGGTTTCCTGAGACAGATGTAAGGTCTGCATACATCTTACCCCCAACCCTACATTCAGGTGGTATATACTGGGTTTATTTGGTTGGGTTTTATTGTGTTATACTGGTTATAATTTTTGTTTCTCTTAACAGGTTGCTTCAAGACGCTGGGATGAGCGATGCAACTCAAATGACCTGGTAAGATCTTAACCGTTAGTCGCTAGACTCTTTTCAAACAAATTGCTTGGACCAACTTGGGTCATGGGTTCGAGCCAATGGGTTCGAGCCACAAACAGTCTTCTTTGCTAAAATACAGTGAAAAGCTATATGTTATTGTCTCCAACCTCACAAACTAGGGTCCACTGAACTGGGTGGCCCATTTTATCATTGCATCCTACAGTCCTACTATTTGAATCAAATCATAGCATTGAAAATCGGGAATTTAACGAAAATAGCCATTTTGACCATCACTTTTCACCTCCTAGCCATTCCTCTCCCGAACTTACCAAAAAAATCTGTACCTCCTTAAGTGCCTAGGCTGCAACTTGCGGAGGGGGTGTTTTTTAGAAATACATCCATAACACATGTCAAGTTGACCCACCAAACTTCGAAAACTGACATGTATACATCCATAATACATCGGCAAGTGCCCATTTTTACCCTCCATAATACATCCGTAAGTTCCCGTTTTTACCCTTATGTTGTTTGGCATATCTGGAAATTGACATGCGTACATCCATAACACGTCACCATTCAATTTATATATCAACCAGATTTAATTCAACAATGAGATTTAATCTTTTTTCAGAACGTCCCCCTCTACAAGTTGCGGCCTGGGCACTTGCGGAGGTATTGATTTTTTTTTAGATTAACCTGGATATCCAACCCGCTATGCGAGCTGACTAACCCCAGGGCGACCACCTGCAGATAGTCCGGAGTCACCGTATTTGAACCTCCATGGCCACAAGGGGAATTTTATTCCTCCTTGAATTTGAACCTGAGACCTCCAGGTACTTTTGACCTTTGGAGCCAAGCTCAAACCAATCAGGCACCACCCTTGTGATTTAGGTATTGATTTTTAAGTAAGTTTGGGAGAGGAATGGCAGGAGGTGTAAAGTGATGGTCAAAATGGGTATTTATGATAATTCCCCATTGAAAATGGTTTTGTTATTGATATGTGTTTAGTATGAAATTAATAAAAGAGAATTAACTAAGCCTCTTCTTTATCATTTCCTAAGCCATACGTGTAATCTTTGATCTGGTGGTTTGGATCATATTTAGGGGGCTTATCAATGACAGCTATAGGATGGATCTAATTCTGATATACCCACCACATTTGATCGCATTAGCGTGTATATACGTTGTGTGTATGCTCAAGGATAAAGACAACACGGCTTGGTTCGAGCAGCTACGAGTTGACATGAATTCGGTACGCATTCAATCTTAATTACGATAACATTTTGCTTACTAGAAACCTTATCGTATCTTAGTGAACATCTAGTGGTACATTCGTAGAATATATATTGGGAAATCGACAGAAATAGCCAATGAATTCACTCTATAGCCGTTTCTTAAAGTAAATTTACAAAATAGCCACAATTTACGCAAAGGTCAAAATAGCCACCTTTTTCTAATTAAAGAAAAAGGAAAAAAAAAGGTAAGATTTACTTGCGTAAGCAATCAGATGTTAAATCACATGTCGTACGATTGGTTTGAGTTTGGGCTCCAAAGGTCAAAAAGTGTCTCGAGGTCCCAGATTTGAATCCAAGGAGGAATAAAAATCTTCTTGTGGCCATAGAGGTTCAAATGCGGTGACTCCAGGCTACCTGCGAAGTGGGTGGACGTCCTGAAATTAGTCGGGTCACATAGCGGGTTGAGAATCCAACTTAATAAAAAAATATATATTAAATTACACTTTATATCCTTACAATTAATTATTTAATTTACTTTGTACCATTGCTTTTTCATTTTCTCTTTTACATATTTAACATACATAAATTGTATATTAGCTAAAAGGTTTTGTTATGGTGAAAAGGGATCTCCATTCTTAGATCAATCGTAATTGAAGATTAACACTAATGCGATGTACCAAGATGCATCAGATCAATTCCCGTGATAAACGTAATTCATGGTGGGGTGGAGATTAAAAATGATTAAGGGTCCACATCCCTTCTTAAGCTTCTCATGTTAACTTCTATTCTCACACAGTCCTTCGTCTTAGCTAAAATATGTTAAAAAATACGTTTATTTTTTTACAAATTATATCATCATAATCGTCCTATCAATACCTTTAAGATGAACTCAATATTGAATATTTTTATATCTAATCATATTATTAAGTATCATAAATACTTACGGATTATTTCTAATACTTCACTTTATACCTTTATAATTACAAATTAAATAAATACTATAAGGGTATAAAATGATAGTATTAAAAATGATTATTACGTATTTATGATATTTAATAATATGATTAATTCCATAAATATTCAATATTAAGCTCATTTTGAAGGTATTGATGAAACGATTATAAAATCGTATTTTTTTAATGTATTTTAATTAATATACGATTATGTATAGTAATATGAAAAGGATGAAAAATGGAAAAATAAAGATATAAAGTAAATCAAATAACTAATTGTAAAGGTATAAAGTATAATTATATGCGTAATCCCATTTCTTTTTAATTAGAAAAAGATGGTTTGTGGGTATTTTGGGAATTTGTTTTAAAAAGTGGCTTTACGTGAGTTCAATTGGATTATTTTCGTATGGGATTTTTACAATGTATGTAAATCATTAGTAATTTTGTGAAACGGTCGGATGGTGTTATTGGATGTTTGGTTTTGTGACAGGTGGAGAAAATAGCGACAGAAGTACTAGATTTTTACGACAACTACAAAATCAGTGACGACAAAGTAAATGCTGCGATGCAAAAACTAACCATGCGAACTTAAGAGCAGGGTTGGGTTCACGTGAGACCAGTCTGTTTTTATGATACCACAAAATAACAACGAAACTTCAAACAATTTGTTGTGAAGGTATGAAAAACAACGAACCTTCATAAAACACTCTGAAGGTTCAATGTATTTTACATGGTCTCTCATGATCCCAAATTCTTAAGAGCATCTGCATTTGTGACATCTGTAATGTAACAACCTGTAACGTAGTCGTAGATGGATAGGCCATGATTTCGTATTTGCATATTCGGTTGTATCTAACAGATTAGATCTATGTATTATTTGTGTTTATATGTTGCTAGAAAGTAGAAACGAACAATGTAACAATATGGTGTATTTTAATTAGTGTATATATAAGTTTGTTTAACCATCAACCAATACTTTTTTTAATTGTAGGGATCCAGGTCAACTTACAAGTAAGGATGGTGATTTGTCCCGACCCGGTGGGGAACCCGGCTCACCCGATCCGAACGGGGATTCCCCGCTAAAACGGGTCATGGGGCCAAGGATCCCCGATAGACTCATCAAACTAACGAATATTTTTCATGGGATTTTACCGGGGTTTGATCCCGTCCCCGCCGGGGACTGGGACTGGGGGATTACAACCTGTCCCATCCCGCTCCGTTGCCATGCCTACTTACAAGTACCTCAATTAGAGCTATAGATCGTATGAAATAAGTAATAAACAAAAAAATATATAAAATTCCAGATCATGTTTAAAATTTTACACACGTGTTAAAGCTATGGATCGTATGAAAACACCTTCTTATATTTAAAATTTTACACACGTGTTAAAGCTATGGATCGTAT
>NC_037529.1:3226782-3231519 GCF_001531365.2 Cynara cardunculus var. scolymus
TGCTGTTCATACCCCTCCTCACTCACATACCACTCATATTTCAAAACCTCTACTCGCTCAAATACCATTCATATTGGGGGTTGCTATTCATACCCTCCTCACTCACACCTAGTTCTTACACCGCCCCCTATCTCACTTACATACCCCTCTACAGGAGGGGGTATGAATAGAATTCACCTTCATATTTCATACCCCAACTCACTCACATACCACTCACGTTTCATTGCCCCAACTCACTCACACGACTCACATTCCATACCCCCTTCTCAGTCACATGCCACTCATATAGGATAGGATATAGAACTGACTTATTCACATAATTTGATAGCAATTGAAATCAAATAAAAAATAGCATATAAACGTTCTCAAGGAAAGGTTTGCATACATCATACCTCCCTAGACCCTACTCTGATGAGATATATTAGGTATGTTTGGTTTGGTTAGAAGCCATAAGAAGGCAAGTTCAAAATCATTCAAGTTTGTAGTAGTTATCATATAGAGGATCATTACAATTTTGGTGGTTGTACCTGAAATAAAGAACAAATGCAAGCTCTTTTAATCTTTACCCTTCTTTTTTGCTTTCTTCTTTGCTGCAAACAAGTTCATATAGAAATCAAACTTCTATAATATCAACATATATGGCAATTCAAAAGAATTTGGGGGAAAGGGGAGGGAGGATCATAATTCACATGTGAATCAAATCAGAAATGTTGTTACCACTTACCTAATCTCCGTTTAGCTTCAGATTTTGCAAAAAACTCTTTCCATTCGTCAGTTAACACGAAGATAATCTCCTCTTCATCTTCATCTTCATTTCCATCTTCGACTTCTTTATTCCTTTCTTGCATCAATCTAAGGACCAAGCAAATCCATGGAAGGTAAGTCCAGATGTATGTATAGAAGCAACAAAATCTGAAGCCAATAAAAACATGGATAGTTACATCAATCAAATGTAGATATATAGCTTAACAAGCATGCTTAAAGTAGATCAAGTAAAGCCTATATGCAATTTGGAGTTCATATGATCATTGATTACTGCTAAGATCTATTGATGATTCGATTAATTTTCATATTTGTGGTTCTGAACTAAAACCGTCGATCATGATCTTGCAATCGATCCTTAAAACATAAACACATGATTAGTTTAAGAAATAAGAACAGCAATCCGATCACGATTCTTACAGAGCTTCAGATTTAGAATTTGTATCAGCTTCAAGTTGTATGGAGTTCAAATTGTTGATATTAGGGTTGGAGAGGTTAGGGTTTTGCGGAGGAGGAATTGTCGGAGCAAAATTGGGGATTATGGGGAAATTGGTTGTTGACTGATTGATTGAGTAGGAATTTGAGCTGTGCAATGGGCAATAAGGTAGTAGATATCCATGGAGTGGACAATCAGGCGATAACTCCAGGTGGTGATGGTGGCTGTGGGCGGTGGCACTGTGGTGGTGATGATGACTGCTTGGATGCAAAAGGTAGCCGCCGTGCAGTTGACAATGTGGTGACAGTTCGAGACACCGATGATGGTGGTGGTGGTGGTGGTGGATAAACGGACGGCTATACGAGCAAGCCGGGACCGGTGGTAGGCTCTCCCTCTTACCTGAAGAATCCATGGGCGTTGTTTTCAGGTGGAGGGTTTAGCTTCTAGGGGTTTAAAACGAAGAGAACGAGGAAGCGGAAGAAATAAAAAAAAAAAGGAAAATATAACAGAAAATCGCATGAAAAATCTTAATTTCAAAACTTTCATTTTGATACTTAAAATATAAAGTTTTAAATATCTAAATATTTGTATTGAAACATTAATCGTTTATCATGTTAATATGACAAGTGATATGGTATTTTACTCGGTATTATTTGCTGACGTGATTAATGACATGAATTTTTTTAAAACTAAAATTGGAGAATACTTTTATTATTTTCTTTTTCCTAAAAAAAAATTCAAGAATACGACGTTATTCTTGTTTGCAAAAATATGTATGATGCATCTCCAGTAATTTGGCAAACCCATTTTAGGTTAGTGAAAGAAAAGGGCTATTTTAGACCCTAATTGGGTCGGGTCGGGTCGGGTTTTGGGATTGAAGAAAAGTGTGATCAAGCTTTTTCAACCATGTGTTTTAGAATTTTTTTGGATTTAACCGGATTTTTCAGACTTAACGTCATCCCTGTAAAATTACAGCCTGATTAGGGTTTTKAAGCCTAACTTTACACCTTAACTTTTTTGTGCATCTCTGATCGCTATCAATAAAAAAATATTACGATATGATTTTTTTTCCTAATTTATCTATGTCGATTTAAAAGTATAATTATATTTGAATTACACATCTCATTCCAAAGTTTATTTATGTAATTTTTTTAGTCTTTTGAACATAACATGTATCATCCGTGTTAGAAGTACTCTTCAAATGGTGTAATATGACACTTTGTTTTGAGTTGGAATCGTTCTCGGTTTAGTGTTATGCTTGCAAAGCACAACAATAAGGCCGTTGTGCATTGGTGGCCTATAAGGCAGAGATTAGATAGTTCAAAATCTTTATCGTGATTTTTGATTCGAAAAAGAAGAACATTTTAAGATAAGATATAGTCATATAGTTCATCTTATAGTTCATCTGGAGTGTATCCATAACAGTGCTTATGAGTTATAGATTGTACCCATTATACCTTCAAAAATAATTCAAGTCGTTGGGGGTAAATTATCAGTTATGTTATATAAATAACTGTTAGTTGTATTTATCGTTTACGTTGTACCAATCTACATTGATAAGCATTCTCGTTTCATAACGTTGACTTAAAAACGACTCTTTGGTTATTTGTGTAATTGTATTGGACTTTTGTGTAATAGTAAGGGTTTGTTTGTTTACCTCTTAATAGTTTCATTAAAAGACAATATCTGAATCATTAAGAGGTGAATCTTGTTTTGCGGAAAAAAAGTCTGTCTCATAATGGTTCTAAAACTCTCTGAATGATTTTGTATCATGAGTCTTCCTTAACCATTCAGCGCCCTAATTTCATTGTAAACAATTACCGAACAATTATATTTTATTTTGCACTATATCACTAGAGTCTTTTAATCATTCTGTACAAAATCATTCAGCAACTAACAAACAAACCCTATATTAAAAAAATCTGTCTTTCGTGGTTTATAAAAACTTTGGTTTGTTACTTTGACTAGTAGTATAGCACATGGGACATTTAAAAGAAAAACCCCAACGCTCATCAGGATCATGAAAGAAATCCATAACAGAATGAAAATTACAGTGTTTTTTTTAACCGTGGGTGTTTCGTTTAACTTGTGCATACCTCGACTAATTCCAGAAGTCTTGGAGAACCAAAAAAATTCCCAATAGCCTTGTAAGTTGCAGGACTCGAACCGGTGACCTCTGAAGAGATTCTCCAAAGATCTCATAAGGTCAAAATCACAGTGTTTGGTACTTCTACAAGTTCAACATCGAAAACCAGAGGTTTTGTTTTTATAAAATAGAAACAATAGCTTCTTATGCCTATGGTATCTTTGTAAAAGTGATGGATAACATGTAACAAAAACCAAATACGATGGTTCAAAAATTTTAAATTAAAACCGAAAAATAAAGAAATTTGCCGAATGCAAGATTTGAACCCAAATCCAAAGGACCTTAACACGGTGAGACCATGTCTACCACCATAAACTTGTGTCTTTAATTTAGTTTCAAGAAATATAAAGACACATAAGAAATAAAGTGGGTGCACCTTTCTGACCTCTAATTTTTTATTTCAGGGAAGATGGAGTAGGAGCACATGCACCCCTCCTCTCTATGTAGCTCCGCCCGTTGTAGGGTGTTACATGTAAATCAAACCAAACCTACTCAGTATGTCCCATTGTAAACACCTTCAGCTACATGTTTCACACTAAAATCTGAATATTGTCCAGATTCAGATATGAACACATACATATTGCATTTCAGATGCGGACCCATAATTCTCTTCAAATTGTGACACAATTAAACTAGGAAAAAAATATCTAATATTTTTTAACGATATTAATATAGACCTGTTGGTTGGTTCCTTGTCCTTACATTGAAAAGACGCATGTTCGAGTCTAATCTACTTATATTTTTTAAAACACAAGAGCTATATAAAAAACAACAGATTTGACAACTATGGTACTCTGAACCTGAGCCAACCTTTTGTATGAAGGTAGGAGCATTTACCAACTAAGTCATTAAAGTCTTGTGCTAACATTCCAGTTTCAAAAACTATATAGTGGCACCCAACAAAACAATACAGTGGCACCTTTAAAAAACATAACTTTTTCCCCTTACGACAGAACCATGACGCGGTGGCCTGTGCCATTGTATCTATCCATGTGGGTATGCATCTTAGCCATTAAAGTCTTGTGCTAACATTCCAGTTTCAAAAACTATACAGTGGCACCCAACAAAACAATACAGTAGCACTCCTCAGAAACGTAACTTTTTTCCCTTACGACGCAACCATGAAGCGGTGGCTTGTGCCACTGTATCTATCCATGTGGGTATGCACCTTAGCCATTAAAGTCTTGTGCTAACATTCCAGTTTCAAAAACTATATAGTGGCACCCAACAAAACAATACAATGACACCCTTCAAAAACATAACTTTTTCCCTTACGACGGAACCATGAAATGGTGGCCTGTGCCACTGTATCTATCCATGTGGGTATGCACCTTAGCCATTAAAGTCTTGTGCTAACATTCCAGTTTCAAAAACTAGATAGTGGCACCCAACA
>NC_037529.1:3231599-3263144 GCF_001531365.2 Cynara cardunculus var. scolymus
AGCCATTAAAGTCTTGTGCTAACATTCCAGTTTCAAAAACTAGATAGTGGCACCCAACAAAACAATACAGTGGCACCCTTCAGAACACGTAACTTCTTCCCTTACAACAGAACCATGAAGCAGTGGCCTATGCCACTGTATCTATCCATATGGGTATGCACTCATCTTATAATTCTGGACCCTTCATGGGAAACACTAACTACTAGTTGAGTTGGGGAAGATTTTATACATATTTTGGTTACAGTATGCAATTCCAAATCTTGAGGACAATGTGGTATCATAGAGTTTGTCTGATTATATGTTGATTATAAACAAAAAGAATGTCACAGAAATGTCTTACGAACCATCCTCCTTGGTTGATCGTACCTGAAATGGCGGTTAACGACAGTGACCCTGCTGCTGGAAGTGGGAGGACATTGTCAAGAAATTAGGCTGAAGAGATGGCATTCTGTATCCACCAGATTGAGGAACTCCGATTGTTGAATGAGGTATTGTACTGCTGTCAAACCAGTCAAAAATGATGGATAAGCAACAAGACCACACCTAAAATCTTCTTATATATAGGGCTCATAGCAGTACGATATCGTAACAGGGTAAAAAGGGAAGGTTCATATGTGAATTTTTGAAAAAATGTATTTGAAGATGCATGTGAATCGACATTACAAGCTATTCATATAGGTTCATACACACATCTTCGAATGGAGTTTTTTCAAATGAGTGAACCTTCACTTCTAACCTTCTCACGATATTTAGCTTTCTTATTTGAACCTTCCAATATGCATATATATATATATATATATATATATGTGTGTGTGTGTGTATGTAGAGAGAGAGAGAGAGAGAGAGAGAGAGTGCTAGGTTCAAAGGAAAACCCCTAAAAATGAAAAACTGAGGAACATCCTAACAACCATTCATCTGTATAATATGCACTGTGCATAAATGTAATTGATGTTTCCTGACTTCTATGCACGTGTGCACATTGTACAGATGAACGGTTATTAAGGTAAACAAGAATGCTAACTATTTAAGAGAATACGACAAACCATGTGCAAAATCACATGTGATTTTAAATTAATGGCCAAAATAGTATGCGAGCGACCCTATGGTCGGGTCTTCAGGTCACAGGGCAAAGTCGCGTGAATGATATGTGATTTTGTACGTGATGTTAGTGTAAAATCACATGAGATTCGACCATTCTCTTGTTCTATTAAATAGGTACCATTTTCGTTTGAACCCGACTCTCTCTCTCTCTCTCTCTCTCTCTCTCTCTCTATATATATATATATATATATCTTCTCATAAAAATTGAAACATCTTAAATACCACTTAATAATAACAAAAACAGAGAACCTTTGTCAACTCAAATCAATATTAGTAACTCTTCGTAACGGTGACAATGGACAAGTAACAAATTTTAGAATAAAATTTATAAAAGAAAACATCTGCATTTTTCATAGGAGACCCTAAAAAGGATAATGTTGCAACTTTCATAGACAGAAGAAGTACATAAAAATCATTCGAAACATCTAAAGAAAGAAACCTGAATGTTAATGACAACGAAGATTCCACCGGCGCTTGAATACCATGGTGATCAGGGGGGAGGAGTGACCAGAAAACTGAAAAGAAAGAGCAGCCATTGCCAATTTCCTACTTCAGATATAGAAGGTAGCTAATCACTACTCTCTCTGTCCCAAAATAAGTGCTCCACATTTCTATTTTAGTTTGACCCCAAAATAAGTGTTCCATATTTCTATTTTAGTTTGTCCATAAATAAGTGTTCGCTTTCAAAGGTAACAAACGGTACACTTAATTATGAGATGGAGAAATTCATTACTTCCTCGGTTATTAAGGGTAAAATTGTCATTTAGTTAATTAAAAAAAGGAAAAGTTACATATTCTAAAACTATTGTGCCTTTTTCATTGTGGACATTTATTTTGGGACGGAGGGTGTATTCTTCCTAGAAGTATGGATAGCGATATTTATTGACGAAATAGAAAAGTACCCGAGTGTTGTGCTTCATCCTCATAGTCCGAGCAGAAGAGAAGATCCTGCACGAAAGGTTGAATTATTAAGAAAACATAGTCTTGTTTCATTCCTAGGATCATCAGAAAACTACTTTCAAGTTCTTTTCGAACATATCCCTACAAACTCACCTGTCTTGTGCTTCTAGTCTTATGGACCATTTCTGCATAAACGGAAAAAAAGAGAACGTATGAAATTCTAATTCGATCAAATGTGTTCGGGGGAAAGGTGAAATTTGTTACCGATATTGGAAATACTAGGATTCACTGCCAGAGTCAACCCCAAAAAACAATCGTCTGTTTTACTGCTGAAATCCCAGAGATCCAACTCAAGATTTGGCTGTGATCCTGTATAATCATTTGTTAACATATTATCATCATCATAATATAACAATGGCATTTGCTCGATCAATTTGTTTCGAAATACCCACTCGTGTTTTCCATCTTCAGCTGAAGTGGGTCCCCAAGTTGACAAGGAATCCATGTGTTAACCTACGTATTGCAAGTTGGAACACATGAGATGGTTTAACAAATACTCCGTACCAAAATAAGTGTTCGCTCACTTTCCAATTCTACCCTTAATTATGAGATGGATAAATTCATTCCTCCCTCTATTATTAAGGGTGTAATTGTCATTTTAGGGTCAGGTTCAAAAGGAAAACCGCAAAAATGAAAAAAATGAGAAACACCCTAGTAACAATTTATCTGTATGGTACGCACATGTATATACAAGTAATTTGTAAGTAATTTTTCCGGTATGCACATGTGCATAACATGGATACGTGCATAGAAATCAGGAAACATCTTCGTTTACTTGTATGCACATATGCACACCATACAGATGAACTGTTATTAGGGCGTTTCTCAATTTTCATTTCTTAGGGTTTCCCTCCCTATGTCATTTTATTAATTAAAACGTGTAATAATTACACGTTTGTAAAACCGTATGCTTTTTCATCATGGACATTTATTTTGGGATGGAGGGAGTAGTCTTAAAAGTATATGCAAAACGCCTGAACAAACACATTACATAGAAAAACGGATGTTGTAAGCACTGCTCTGCGGTCGGCCTCCTTAATGGGTCCCACGAACATAGTTGCTACATTACCATAAAAAGTCAAAATCTGGAAAAAAAACAATTATGTAGCCCGACTTAACAAGCCAATTAGAAGTGCACATAAGGCCGATCCTACAGAATGCCACTCACTTTGATCAAATTAATAGCTTCCGAGCTCGCATTTGGTATCAGGTCCGAGAGATTTGCGGGCATAATCTATTCACACAGAAGGAATTTAAGGTGAGATAGCCAACAAAAGAGGACATGGTCCTCATTAATGATATTAAAGCTAGACTCACCTCCGAATAACTGATATCCATTAATCGAACAACATTCCTTGCTTCACGAAAGAGTGTCCAATCTGGTGTACCAAGAACACAGCATATCTTGTACAACTGATCTATTTCACTGTCCAATCATAACAGCAAATATCTCTAATCATCTTTAAAGCTTAGCTTTTAAAAGGAAAAAAATGTTCTTGACTGAAAGTACTGGGATCATTCAGTAATGAAGTTAAGTATTTCTAAGGGGCTGTTTGGTTGGTTTTCCATTAAGTCCTGTATGGATAAAGCTGTCTGTGTGGATTAATTTGTCTGTATAGATTGGGAAGGTTTTTTTTCCCGAAGAGTTTGTTCATAGATGGACGTACATTAGGTAGAATACGTTGTGAGTCCATTAAGCCACTACCAAACAGTCATGTATAGCTGACCGAATAAGTTGTGAGTCCCATTAAGCTCGTTAAGCTGCTAACAACAGGCCCTAAGAAACCAGCAACCACACAAAAATGCACCGATCCTCTGTTTTGATATATACCAACCAAACGAGCCTATTATATCCCACTCAAAAGTAGGGTTTGGGAGGGGTAGGATACTTTACCTCAACCACTAGGACCGAGAGGCTGTTTCCGTGGAGACCCCAAGATGGGCACGAAACAAAGGTGTGTGCAAGCGGGCAATAAGATAGGTAATATAACAGGTAACCGGGATATACATCAGGTAGAATACGATTCAATGGTGTGTGCACGATCTTATGTTTTGATAATTCATGTAACAATCAAGGTTACATAAGAAAGTCACCTTTCACCAGGAAACAACGGGGACGAAGTGAAAAGTTCAGCGAGTATTGCACCGACTGCCCACATATCTGTCACGAACTTCATTTGTCAGTACACTGTACACGGAGCTACAAATTATATACTATCAACTGGTCTTTAAAGATAGCAGATAAAGAAAAATCATCACTAGTTTCCCTGCAAACGTTTTTATCTCATTCATATGCATCTTCTATTATATCATGCAGAGGGAAGCGGATAAGTATTTAGGTCCTAAATGTAAGGGTCATTTCACATTTTCATGGGGATCCCCTTTGAATAATGTGGGGAGAATGAAGATGTGATCAGTGGGTCGGGCCCCATTTACTTAATGCAGGGAGAAATGATGGGACCACAAAATGAAGAATTAAGAATGGAGGAAATGATATAAAAGAATCGTATCCTATCATGACTTCATGAGCGAGGCTCGTTACACGCACTGCATACCTATAGCAGGAGTGTATGATGAAGATTGCAACAGGACTTCTGGTGCTCGATACCTTGCCAAAAAAAGACATGTATAGTCATACAACAAGGTGATCCAAATTACTAAAATGAAAAAATGATATTCCCTTTGTCCCAAAATAAATGTCCACAATGAAAAAGACGCCGCTTTAGATATATGTAACTATTACACTTAGTCGCCTCAATGTGGTGGAATATCCCATCTGCCCTGGGTTCAATTCCATGCGTCCAGAACAATTGTAGCCTCTGAGTTTATCAAGGCTGATGTTTTGACGCAATTTGCCGGAATTAGTCTGGGCATAGCCCGGGACACCCTTCCAAAAAAATTATAGTAATGAATTTCTCTATCTCATAATTAAGGGTAGAATCGGAAGGTAGGCACTTACTTCCGATGGTAGAAACTTATTTTGGGACAAACTAAAAAAATAGAAATGTGGAAGCTCATTTTAGTACGGACCGAGTATTTTGTGAAAAAAATGGAAAGGAAAAGGGACAGCACTATGCAAGTACTCACCAGCGAGTGGAAACATAATCAGTAAAAGGAGGCGCAGATGACACTTCTCTAGCCAGGCCGAAATCAGCAATTTTAATAGTATTGTTGGTCACCAGCAAATTCTCTAAAAATGTAAAAATATTTACATAATTTTGCATAAATAAATTGAAGGTCTGAGCAAGATACAAAGTCCCGGGGAGTAGAATCTATACCAGGTTTTAGGTCCCGATGAAAATATTCACTTCTGTGCATATGTACAAGTCCTTGCAGAAGCTGAGTCATCAGACCCCTAATCTCGTCCTCACTGAAAGGTCTTTGTCGTTCTCTCATTATGTCGTACAGATTATGTTCCTAAATAGAACATCACATAAGTCGTATTATTTAAGATGGTAGAAAAATGTGCAAAATACAAGATAAAAATGATTTTCATGACCATACTTTCAGTATCTACACGAACTACCAGAAGCAAACTCTACTTAATTCACAAAACGAAATTAAATTATGCCTATAAACATGCCCACAGATCCACAATATCATAATAGTCTTGCAAGAGTGAGGTTCAGGGGAAACCCCACCCCCTGGAAAAAAAATGAAAAACTGAGGAACACCCTCATAACCATTCATTTGTATGGTAATGCACATGTGCATACAAATAATTAAAGATGTTTCCTGGTTTTAATGCACGTGTGCATGTTATGCACAATTGCATACCAGAAAAGTTACTTACAAAATTACTTGTATGTACATGTGCATACCATGCAGATGAAATGGTTACTGGGGTGTTCCTCAGTTTTTAAATTTTTTGCGATTTTCCCCCGAACCTGACCCTAGTCTTGCATTCCCTATGCGTTAAGAAACAAATCAAATAAATACCAAACCGAACCAAATAAACTCATAATGAAGACAATTAGAAAAAACCTTTATACAACGTTGACTGTTAAGATCGGAAAAAGAAATTGCCACGATAAATACGAGGATGAAAAAGGGATTTTATTTAACCATCCGAAGGAGATATAGACAAGAAAATATGGGTGATGTAAGATGGACATAGTAGCAATACCATGTATTCAAAGATGAAGAATAGCTCATTGTTCTCCCTGACAACCTCCTTCAGCTTTATGATGTTAGGATGATTCAATTTTCGGAGGGACTGTGCCAGGAGGAAAACAGGGGAAGTTAACTTTTAAGAAATCTTGTTTCACATAATTCAAGAAAACAGCAGAATAAGTTGATGTCACATAACGGAACTAATGAATACAAATATAAAATACCTTAACTTCCCGCAAATTCATACATTCTTCCCAAACATAATACTTTCTCTTCATCTTCTTAACTGCAACCTGTAATAAATGTTTGTTGGCAACTATTAAACAAAAACATATATCCACACGAACAATTTCCATGCTGGAAATAAGTTCTGTTTGTAATAAGTGTTTCAAACTATGACTTAAAGGTCATATGAATTATTATAGAATGAAGGACATTCTCTTTTTCGATTCAGCAATAAATTTTGTCTTATGGGTGGAATGTCGACTGATAAGGATGGGAGAAACCTAGTTAAATGCAGCTCAGGTTCTGAAAATGACTTGCTCAAACTCAAAAAATAGCATTTTGACCGACTACTTTGCACTCGGACGCATATATCAAAAGTGATTATGGTGTCAACCTTCACCATTGTATGTTCGGTTGTCATAAAGAATTGATTTTAAAATAGAAAATGTCATGCATACCCCGACAGTACATAAATACACATCATTTTCAGTTGAATATATCAATCATTAGTGCAAGATATTGATCTGTTACCATTAGCTGAAAAAAACGAATTTTACTTGATAGCTTTTCTGTAAATTATGTTCGCTTGTTTCGGCCTGATGACTGTGCAGAAAGTTAAGTGAAAATTAAGCCAGAACGCTTCACATTGAACTAGCAAGAAACAGGCGTTTATGTTTTCCATTAAAAACAACCTGCTTATCCTCTTTTAGGACTTAAAGATCAGGGCGTGTTTATTAGCAGCTTAATGAGCTTATGGGACTCACAGCTTATTTGATAAGCTAAACATGATTGTTTGCTAGTGACTTAGTGATATAGAAAGTGGCTTATTCAATAAGCTTTTATGGGGAGCTTTATGCAGAAAGCCAAAAAAAAATCCAAACCTGCCCCTCCCGATTAAAAAAAACATGCTCCTTTCCATGTATGAAAAAACCCTCCCAAACAAAAACTTTCCAAATCTATACAGACAGATTAATCCACACGACAGCTTTATCCATTCGTGACTTAATGGAAAACCAACCAAACTGCCCCTAACTTCCATAATGGATCCTTAAACAGGGGCAAAAAGGGCAGCAAACAACTATACCAAGCAAGAAAATTGTTAGTGATTGTTCAAGCGGAAAGAACTAACAATTTCAGATGTCTCCAGGTTGATGGCCTTATATACAGTTCCACAAGTTCCATCTCCAATCTCTTCTATACTTTTATATCTGAAAATAATAATTAATCAAAAAAAGTAAGCAGCCAAGCTTACAAAAGACAAAGAAATGAAACCATAAACAAGAAAATATTAACAACAGTTATATGAGCATCGGAATATTATGTAACCTACTTTTCCATTACTGACACTGTAGCAAATAATTGATCAATTTGTCAATGGACTTCCAAGGTCCAAAAAGAGGCTTCTACACTGTTATGACAGTGTTCTTCGCTTGCTTGTAGACTACCATTAGTGATTAGGTGCAACAAACTATGCAGCGTATCATGGAAACCCCACTTTTCACTGTAAGGATGATTAAGCATCAACTTGAAAGCAATCAACATGCTTAAATGCAGCCTCTACAAGCTGCAACCAATTGCTATCATCTAAAACTCGTCAATGTTGTCTACAATTTGCATATCTTTCTGCTGTTATTTCAGTATGTTAATGATTCAACATGGTTGAAAAGGTTCACTTAGGTCGATCAATTTGATCTACTTCTTCATACATTTCAACCTGCATAGAAAAAACTGGACTATGTCAAACCGTAAGTATAATCCATTAAGAAAATTTTGAGATCTCAACATGCTGAATGGGTACTCTGACCAAGGTTCAAAATGGTATGAGGCTAGCAGCTTAATGTACACAAATACATACAAACTTTGCTAGCCTTTTTTTTTGCTATACATTTAAGAGTTATATTCAAGGCCTGTTTGCTAGCAGCTTAATGAGTTTAATGGGACTCACAGCTGTCAACTATACATAACTGTTTGGTAGTGGCTTAATGATATAGAAAGTATCTTATTTAGTAAGCTTCTATAGGTGTGCTTTATGCAGAAATCCAAGTTTTTTCCAAACCTGTCCATCCTAATTAAAGAAGTCGCTCATTCCATCCATGAAAAACCCTCTCAAACAAAAACCTTCCTAATGTATACAAATAAAAACAAATTTTATCCATATAGGACTTAATGAAAAACCAACCAAACAGCCTCTCAATTGTTGATAAACAATTGAATCACAAGATCACTTTGAAATAGGCTAGCAAACATCTGGTTACCCTTTGACCACAGGATTCATATGAAACGATAAGTTAAACCATTAGTAGTCTTAAACAATAAAAACTGGTGATCGTCAACATCAAGACAGGTTAAATTACACTTTAGAAAATCTTATATAAAGAGTTTCAAATGTACAAAGAATCCCCAATTGAGTAGTTTTGAACTAATTCCAAGAAAATTCAAATACACAACAAATTCCTAAAACTATTTCATATAATTTATTTCATATAAAAAATGTCTACAACTGAAAACTAAAATTTTACCCCAAAACTATGAACTCAGTAGTTTCACCAACAATCTTGGAGAGAAAAACTAAATCCACAAAACCAACATGAAAAGCACGATTGAAAGAGTAGAACCAGAAGTAATCAGCACTAAAATCCGTATATTTATAGAATGCAAATGAAAATTGAACCTTTAATCACTTCTTAAAAAGAACTGGATCGAAAATTGGGGAAAATGCCAATTGAATTAAAGCGCAAACTCACCGTAAATTACAAGCCCAAGATTCGAATATAGGGAGATAGAAAATCCAGAATTCAGATCAGCAATGCAAGAACAAATTCGCTGAAATTACAAGAGAGAAGATGTTATGAATTTAATGGTGTTGGTATATAACAGCCAAATCCGCAGAAGAAGCTATGGAGAAGAACCTAATGAAATAAAATAATTTATTTCATATAGAAATTTACATTTGGCCCCTTAAACTATAGATATATGTCCAAACTTGTCCCTCTAGTTTCGATTATATCAAATTTACCACTAAATTCAATAATGTGAGATTTGTTGGTTCTCATAGCTTGAGTTACTAACTTAAGTATGTCGTCTTGTGAATGGCACGTTAACTATTTAAGGACAGATTTGTAATTATAATCTATGGTTGCAAACATTCTTCTATTTGTTTATAACAGTTAAGGTGCATCCTCTTCTCCAAGTTAGAAAAAAAAATATAGTTGTAATTTACTGGTAGTGTTATTTAGGGATTGATCCATAAATTTTTTCAAACGATGACACCATTTGACTAAGAAAATGACACTAATAAGATTCGAAATTGAGTCTAAGGTGGAATAAAAGTCTTGCAAACCAACTCTATCAAATAAAACTTGTTCTCATTGTAGTTTTAAAATGCATACGGTGGCATACAAATTAATACGGTTGCATCTTTCACGAACCTAATTTTTTTTACCCTTCAACGAAGGAATAATACGGTGGCACGTGCCACCGTATGCCCTATAGTAGGTCCGTCCATGGTGTCATTACAAATTGCAAGTTCAAAAGTCTTTGGCGCTGGTAAATATTTTGGTAACTGGCAAAAATTAACTGTATGTGATTTTTAATTAAACTGTGTTTTTATAATTCGCTTAAGTTATTTAATATATTAATTATTTTGTCACCGCTTGGGAAATTTTCTAGATCTTCCATTCTTGTCGATAACAACTATGAAATTTTCCTGGGCCTTGGAGTAAGTTGATGGTAGTTTTGAAGACCTTTACTGTATGTATTTACAACGCTCTGTTAAATTTAACACTGTTTATTCGTTACTCCATAGATTATACTAAAAAAACGTTTCAGATTATATTATTATTTGTGTTTTCTTTCCAATCAATGTGGGACAGTATTTTTCATACCCAACATTCATTTTCAGTTGCAACACTTTTATAATCAATTTATAATGCAGTTGAACTCCATTTTAGGCATATATCAAAACTAATAGCAGACATATGACTACACAAACCCACAAACTTTTTTTCCAATTCAAGTTAAGACCGAACCGTTTTTTAGTCTAAAATTCATAAACCCCGTTTTTTTTTTTTTTTTGCATTTTCCAACACCTACTAACAATGAAGTACTGACATTTACGAGCAACGGCTAGAGAAGTCATTTACTCGTTAAGACAGTCGTGTTTTGCAACATGGTATTGTTTTATCCTGAAAAATGAAGGGATGTGGTGGAATATCTTATCTATCTCGGATTCGAATCTAGGTGGTCATGCTTAGTCTCAGACAGCTGTAATCTGTCAGGATGCAATCTAGGAATTTGCTTAGATGGAACTTTCCGGAAGAAAAAATGTAGGGTTAAAATTTACAAGGATAATAGGTCATGTGGTAAAAATGTTACATTTGTAACGTGATGGACGAATTTAGCAATTCATCCTAAGTTCAGGGTCTTCCGATAATATATTAAATATGAATGGATATATAGCAAATAAATAATCAATTTTATATTATTTAATAAGATATTAAACTATTATAAATAAAAAAGTATAAAATATTCGATTGGTTGCGGGGAAAAGGTAGACTATACGACACATTTTCATGTGAATTTACAAATACACCCTTGGATTAATGGTATATTAACAACTAAAGGAATTTATGAACAGAAAGCAAGCAAACGCGTTGGCATAAATTCAACCACAAAGTCCACAACGACTATACATTAAAAAGGAGAAATTAAGATGCTTTTTAACATGTTAAATGTGAGATTTTGAATAGGTTTTTTAAAATTTTGAGTCCCAATTTTACATATGTTTAGGACATTTTTATCAATCTGTATAAAGCTATACTCTTATAGTCCAAATTGTTTAGGTTCAAATTGTTAATTGTTTAGGTTTAGATACAAATTATTAATGGTTTAGATTCAGGTTAGGTTCAGATTGTTGATCGTTTAGGATTAACGTCCTTTTGTGCTTAACATATATCTATGATTTATACTTATGCAATGTCATCAAAAGTTATAGATGCAACATGACCTCCAAAAAGATTGGAACGTCCCTGAGAAACTTGTATTTTATATATGATCGAACGATAATACGATTATAATTGTGTAATTTGTTAAAAAAATATGTTTTTATAATGTATTTTAGTTGGTATATAATGAACTAAATGCATGAAATAACAATCTACTTTCACAAATTGTATTATATAGTATTGTACATTCATTTTCTCTTATTAAAGCAATATACTTTCAAATATTTTTTTATTAAAATATTATATTTTAAAAAATTACATATTATAGCAACGAGTAACGTTTTGATTTGAATTAGTATAACATGTCATAGATTATCATATTGTCATGTCCATATGGGACATAATATAGTGTTGATTTTATAACAATATTGTACTTAAAAAAAATTAATTTTATATATTTATACTATATTATAAAGCATTTGACAAAAACTCTTAAAAATACTTTTTTATGTATGAAGTACTGTTTATTGATACATATTTGGTTCACGTGAAGCCAAATTGTTTTAGTGAGACCTGTGAGACTACTTTTTACACTTGAAAGCTCATAGCAAAATACTGTGAATGTAAAAAAAAAATCGAACTTTCACAGAAAAAACACAGTGAAGGTTACCTTCACAATGTTTTGTTTGTGAAGTTTCAAGTATAAAAAAATGATGTCACAAGTCTCATAAAAACAAGTTGATCTCACGTGATCCGAGGTATAGTAAACAACCCATTCAACCATTTATTTTTAGATAAAAAGTGATAAAAGTTCACTCAATGCATATTCAAAATACCTCTTTTTTTATGAGAATGCAAGAATATTTATGGGCCTCTGAATTATTTAAACCATAATTATAATTAAAAGAAAATAAACTAATTAATTAAGAAAATCAAGTGATCTCGTAATTATCCATAATTTTGGTAACATCTTTATCTCTAAAATCACATACTTCTAATATGTTAACCAATATTAAATAATTACCATAACAAAATCACATGATGAACAAACAAAACAATGAATGTAGACATGATCGTCATTTGTTTTTAATTATCACAATATTATTACATCGTTATCACAATAAATATCACATAATTATTAGATGATTGTCACATTAAATCCACATCATAAAAGATCTTCAACTTATCAAATCATTATCACAGTAAAATCATATAATCATCACAATTTTATCACCTCATAATCGACAATTAACACATCGACATAAAAAGTCTATGATGAAAATAACAAAATTTAAGAGATAAAGATAAATCTACTGTAACTAAAAATTATGGATGAATACCAATTAATTTTCATTTATTCTAATTTGTATTTTATATATATATATATATATATATGTGTGTGTGTGTGTGTGTGTGTGTGTGTAATTGAGTTCTAATGAGAATGAAAGTCATAATGAGAAGCGTAAAAAGAGATCTGCATCATTGTATCGATCATAATTGAATATCAATACAAATATGGTGCACCAAGATGCATCAAATCAATTTTCTTCTAAAACACAACTTATAGGGAATATAAAATTAAAAATGATCAAAGATTCAAATCTTTTCTTAAGCTTCTCACGTTAACTCTTTTTTTCATATCATTTTCCGCCTATATTGGTTTACAGGCACATTCAAGAATATTCTTGTATTCTCGGTCTTTCGTTTCAACTTTCAAAAGAGTTTCAAAGGTATTTTGGGGCTTGCACAAACTTTTACATGATGTCAATATGTTATAAAAAAAAGTCAATAAATTCATAATTATAGGTTTGGGTTTTGATGAGAAAAGAATTTATGGGGGAAAGGTAAGAATAGATCTCTACCTTTTGATCAATTTTAGTTGAAGATCAACACCAATTAGATGCACAATATGCACTGGATCAAAACCCTCTGAGAAGTGCAATTGATGAGGTGAGGTTAAAGTTAAAAAAGTGATACAGGGTCTGGTGTAAACGAGCCAAGCCGAGTCGAGTAGTAGGTTATTCGAGCTAGACACAAAATAATTATACAAGACTCGAGCTCGAATAACTTTTTCAATGTAGGACTCGAGCTCGATGCTCGTTTTATGGGCTCGTACTCACAGTCGATTAACTCGTTTAGTGGTTCGAGATTAATAATTTTTATATTTTTATTATATTATTTATGAACATATAAGAGCATGTTTGGCTCGAAAAAGTATATGATCGAATTGTTCGGTTCGACTCGAAAATTTTAATTGAGCTTTCAAATGAGTCGAACATTGGTTTGTTAAAGCTCGACTCTTAAGTTAAACGGGTTATATTTTGTGTTCAATATCAACTCGAGCTCGAGAATTATTAAGCTCATGCTCGAGATAAACGAGCTCAAGCCCAAGTAGCCCGTTAAAAGCTCGACTCGTTTACACACCTAAGTCCAGGTCCTTTCTTACGTTTCTCACCTTAACTTCTATTTTCACACATACATGCTTTTGATTTTAAAAATGCCAAATAACACAGAAATAGTTTAAATAATAACTTTCTTATAAACACTTATTTATATAGATATCTTACAAAAGAATAAATTAAAACACGATTCGTACAATAGTTACAAATGTAAATTTACACACGTATATAAAGGCTATATATAACAGGTTGGGTTCCGGTGAGGAAAGAAGTTATGATGAGAAGCGCAAGAAAAGATATCCATCCTTTAATCAATCTTAATTGAATGTCTAACACTAATGAAGTGCACCAAGATGCACCGAATCAATTCCATTCTATATTACAATGCTTGGATGAGCATAAGATTAAAAATAATCAAGGGTTCAGATTTCTTCTTACGCTTCTCATCATGACTTCCTTTCTCACACGATCCAGCGCATTATATATATTATATATATAAAAGACTTATAAGTCCAACCATTCAACTATGGTTCAACGATAATTTTACCGGTAGCATGCCCATCAATGCTCTTGGCCCAAGCCTCTTCTGCTTTGTTTAAAGGATTTTTCGAGTCGATTACGGTTTTAAGTTTCCCTTCTTTCACCAACCCAACCAGATAATCCAGGTTTTTAGCTTTCGGGAACAAAAGAATCGGCACCAGCTGTTTTTTCGAGCAGCTGAGTTTCTTCACAATAGCCGTCCAGAATGCGGTAGCCCCAGGAGCTATATCTACGACCTTCCCTTTCGAGCTAAGATTGGGCTCGAAAGTAGACCACGGAATAGGCGTTGCACAATGGATCACCACGTCGTATTTCTTATCTGACGGGCTTTTCAGTGCTGCTCCTTCGGGGGATTTGTAGTCGAGAACCTCGTCCGCACCTAGGCTTTTAACGAGGTCTATGTTGCGGGCCCCACAAGTGGCAGTGACGTGGACGTTGCCTAGCTTTGCCAGCTGGACTGCGAATTGGCCTACACCACCGGAAGCGGCGGTGATGAGGATGTTGGTGGTGGAGGTGGTGGTTTTCTCGAGGGTAATACCGGCGTGATAAGTGAGGGCTTGGAGAGCTGTAAGGCCAGCCACAGGCAGCCCAGCACCTTCAGCTGCGGATACCTCTGGCGGTCTACAAACAGTCAGTTTTTCGCTACTCACGGCGTACTCCGATAGTCCTCCACCTTTCTGTGAGGTTACATGATCAATAAATAATAAATAACAGAACACATAAACACGGTGGATCAAGTCAACAAGATCGATTTGGTCATGTTTCGCTATAATGGGCTAACTTATCTTTTGAGCTTTATTGAAAAGACCCGTTTGGTTTGCCCATTAGCTAGCTTATCAGTGCCCGATTGCAGGTAATGTCATAATTTTCAAGAAAAACTGCTTCAAATTGTTTTTCAATAAGCTCTAGTAGTTTTTTCCCCACTTTTTTCTAATTTGCCCCTTAATTTTTTAAACTTTCAACATGTACTTTTATGTCATTTACATTGTCATCTAGTTTATCTGCTAGTTTTTAACCAACGTGACTAGTTTATAACTAACAACTAGCTTATCAGCCAACATCTAGTTTGGCAAACATAGTGTTTGCTTTGCACGAGATCATATCCTATAATCAGAAGCACAAGAATTAGGTGGTGGAGCTAGGGTTAGTGAAGGTAACTTACAAAAATGTCTAGCATGGACACAACTTTATCACCAACTTTGAATTTTTTTACTCCAGGTCCAACATCTAACACCTCTCCTGCTACATCAGTAGCTGATACAACAAACAAACAAAAGAAGGGATTTTAGATTTCAAAAGCAAATTGTTGGGGGGGATAAGGTATTGTATATAGAAACACATGATTTTGCCAACACACCTGGTATCCAAGGGAATTTGATGGGGAAAAGAGGGCGCAACATGCCTTTCTGTATTTTCCAATCGACCGGATTTAGGCTAGTAGCCTCAACTTTTAACAGAAGCTCACCTTTACTTGGCTTAGGAATAGGAACTTCAACATGCTACAAAAGCAAAAGGCGTATAAAATTAATGGTTAGTCTTGAATTGTACCAGTAGCACAGAGACTTTATAAAAGCATAAAATCTAATAAATTTGAACTTCTATGCTTTTCAAACGCCATCTCATACACTCATTATGTAATTGCAGGTAATTTCCCCATGTTATTTCAACTTTATTGTCCCTCCCACTTCATCCAATACATATGCAGGAGAATAATTCATCTACAAAACTCTGCCTCCCAGCTTAAAACAACCGAAAACCACTCCAATCATACAAGATAAACAAAAAATGAACACAAGCCAACAAACAAATGATCGATGGAGGAATTGGGAGACAAATAATTCACTACCCAGAAATTGCCTTGATTTCTCAATTTTGTTTTCTTGAAAACATAAATAAACTCATGGGTGCTCACAAAATCGTAGCTTTTGATATGGAACAAAATTGCATCAACATACTAACCATATAACCAGCAAAGAACAATAATTCAGTGTATACAGTGAACTTTGCAAATTCAACTGACAATGCAATGATTTAAAACACAAACTACTACAATCTAATCGGATATAAGCGTCTTTTAGGCATTGGTCTAAGTTTCAGAAGGTTTACAACCATCTGAAGCACATTCTACCTGCCCCTAGCTATCTAGGGTTCTATAAAAATAATCAATAATCTACATCTCCAAAATTCACAATAAAAGAGAACAACAATTTAGTAACAAAATCTCGTATTGATTGATAAATACAAACAATTCATTCTAATTCAATCAAATGTATGTAGTGTACGAATCAATTAAGCCTCTTTTAGCCGTTAGTTCAAGTTTCACCTGATTTTCAATCATCTAAAACACATTTTAGTTTTCCTTTTCTATCTAGTTCTATACTTGATCAGAACTCCCAAATTATAGCTTTTACAACATCAGAGTCTATGACAACAATTCACCAACAAAAACTCGTTGTATTGGTTGATCAATTAAACTGAAATGCAAATCACTTCAATCAAGCCTATTTACTGATTGACCTAAGTTTCATCGTATTTTTAGACATCGGAAGCACAATCTAACTTTCCCTTTCTATCTAGGGTTTATAATCAACCAGCACTCCACGTTTCAGAGCATTTACAACCACATGATCTCAAACAGTACAAAATAACAACGATATACTAACAAAAACTTGTAATGAATCAATTAATCATACAAAAACAAGGTATAACAAAAGGCATACAAGAATTACACCTTCAGACCAGCAGCACCTCCTCCATAAGAATCGCACTGAACCGCATGCATAAGCTTTTCCGCCATAACTACTTAGGTAGAGAGAGAAGATACGAGAAGTTCAGATAAATAGCAATGGCGGCAGCCGGCGACGGAGCGTGAAGGGAATGGAGGGAAAGATGCATTATCGTTGATGTTACGAAAGTGATATATATGGCCATTGATGGTACAGCTAGCTAACTGTTTAGTGTGTATCGTTGGACGTGACGGACTCACATCCACCAGATTAAATAATTTCTAAAAACAACGTTACATTCAAATATTCTTTTCTTTGGTTCCAGATGTCTTTGGATCATATAAAATGGTGATTAATTAAGCTTAAATTGCGTGAAAAAATAACGAACTTTAACTTGATTCTAAGGTTCTTGAACTGTATGAATGATTGCCTTAACGCAACTGATCTACTTCTGTTTCTACTTTTCGTAAGCGAGCTCAGGCTTTTTCCAGCTGTTCGATGGCCCCCTCGTGCATTCCATTTTGGTATTTAAGATATAAAATTTTAAGCATTTAAGTACTCAGGTAACGTGTAACCGGTTGAAAACTAATTTTAGATTGAAAAAAAAAAGATTAATTTTCGATTAAAAAAACCATGTTACTAACCACGTCAACAAATAATATCGATTTGGATACCACATCAACATTATAATCGGTTAATGCTTCAACCGATTACCCGGATACTTAAATGTTTAAAACATTACATATTAGGTACCAAAATAAAAGCTTTGAAAGTACGTTACCTAAAATAAGAATCAAATTAAAGTATGTTGTTTTTCCATACAATTTTTTCATTATTTAAAATAGTTTTTTTTAGACTTTGGACTTATCTGTTAGTAATTTATTTTAAATCTTTTAAAAATATTATTAAGTTTATAAGTGACACTTCTTTAATTTATGAAGGGGTCAAAATGTAAAAAAAAAAAATCTAAACCAGTTTTGCATAAAGCAAATCTATAAATTAACCTCAACACTTCTACAAGTGGTAGATGGCCTCAACACTTCTACAAGTGGTAGATGTGCCACTGTTCGTGAATCTTTTCTTTTCGCATTTTGACTCCTTCATAAATTGAGGAGGTGAAGCTTACGGAACTACTGATATTTTTAAAATTTAGAGAGCGAAATGACTAAGAGATGAATTCAAATTATGAAATTGACTATTTCTATTAATTTCCGATAAAACACTATGGATAATTATTTGATAAAAATTAGACAAATTTTCAATGAAATTAAAGGGCTTCTCAGGTAAGTGTTTACAGATAAAATTCACCATTCTCACTTATTTTATAGATAAATAAATTCTTCATAAGCATCTATCATTTGCTAAAACGCTTACCAGGTAAAAGTCATCACCCTCACTTACTGGATAAGACTTTCGATCCTTGTCTTGCCTTTTATTAGGTAAGATTTTCGGTCATTGCTATGATTAGTCGTCAAAGAAATGAACCCGATAAATACTTTACCCAACAAGTGTTTGGTAAACGACATCTAGTTATCTCTTGCCATTAGAAAACTCTTACCTAGATAAGAGGTTAAAGTGTTTATCTCAGATCGAGGTAATCGTAACTGACCCGAATAAGAGGTAAGTTTTTCTGATTTACCCACTCCAAAACTCTGCTTGCTTTCTCTTTTCTTTCACCATTGTTATCTCCAAGCAATGCTCCATGATTCTTCCTCTGACAAATAAGAGCATTTCAAGTGGAGGTTGTTATAAGAATCTATTTTTTGTATCCTTTCTTCTCATGTCATTTTCAGTTCACCAAATTAATAATCTACATAAAAGTACACATGCATACACACACACACACATATATATATATATATATATATAATTGAAGATTGATCAATATACATGTAGAGATGCACAACTCACAGGGCTTCCAAGCTTGTTTTCAGTAAACAAAAAAAAGATAGCTCAGAGGGTTGCAGTTGAAAAAGGGTTCGCTGGTTATTCAAGTGGCTTTTGCCGAATCTTGAAAAGATAAAGTTTAGCCTCATAATACTTTAAGGATGGGATTGGGCCTAAGCTTGTCCTTCCTAGTTATTAAGCCCATGTTTTTTTGGTATGGGATGTTAACTCATGATGAATATCAGTTTGAATTTCATATTGGGAAATGAGGAGAAGACATAGAGGTATGAGAGGGTAAAAACATGATTGAAAGGTGTCAAAAGTATCTTGAGAACATGAAAAGAAAAAATAATAATATGCATTGGTAACTTGTAATATATGCTATTTTAATTGTAACTTATGATATTTTAAGACTGAATGCATAAAATATTAGTACTTAATGCATTATGAGTTGTTTTTTAAGACTTTGTGCATAAATGTATAGTACATTGTGCATTAAAAATTGTTTTTAAAACTTTTAATAAATCTGATTTATAAGGTAGTATAGATATATAACTATAAAATCAAGAAAACATATAAATAAAATAACAAAATGTCATTTTACACAACATTCAAGGTAAAATCAATATTCTTGTACAAGAACTCAAATAAGTGAGATTCTTATAAGAACTATCTCCAACAGTTGTTCTTATAAGAACCTCCCATTAGAGATACTCTTATATTAATTGAGAAAAAATGATTACTTTTATTTATTTCCACCAATAAGATTAGATCGTTATTAATTTATATAAAGTTTTTTTTAATTATATTGAGATGATAAAAGTATATAATATTTTAATTAATATAATAAATTTTGAACCCTATAAAACAGAGAATCTCTTTATAATTAGATGTAACTTTTTTTAATAAATTTTAACTCTTAATTTTTTATTTAAATTTTTTTATAAAAAAACATTGTTCTAAAAGGCTCGCCGCAACAGCTGACATGACTCAAGGCTTGTGTCTCACAACACGTAAAGTCTATGGTAACTCATGACCTAATACATATTTTATGTAACACGATATATGATTTTTTCTTACCCTTTTAATGTCTTATTTGTTAGTTTCTAATATATCATTAACTCGTTGAGTAAATAGTAGAAAGCGTATGTTTATATTATATATGACCAGAAGCGTAATCGCGCAATGCAGCGAGATAAATCTTAATTTTAATGTTTAGTTTTGTTTTCTGTCTCTATTGATATTATACGATTTTATGTGGTTTTGAGAAAGCGGTAATGTTTTTATTTTTGAATTAAAATATCAATTTGAAGATAACATAAAAATTTATAAAAGAATAAATCCATAATAGTATCAAATTAACTATTTAATAGTTCTCGTTTTTTTGGTGTAACTTCTCTAATTTAATTTAGATTTAATAACAAAATAATTTATTTTTGGTTTAATAATATAATTTTTTATAAATATAATAATTAAATATTCTGTTAGAACTAAGAACTCAATGATTATCTTAATTATATTTTAGATTTTCTATATTTAAAATGAATTCTTATCATGTATTTGATTATGTTTATCAGCAGTTAGTTACACAAATTTAAAAATTGAGCTTTAATAGGTTGTATCTACGCAAAATTACTTGTAATATTAAATTTTAAGTAATATGCATCAATAAACAACACTTCATGCATAAAAAATGATTTTCAACAGTTTTTGTCAAATGTTTTATAATATAGTACACATAGAAAAAATTGTCATCATAAATCATGCATTGAAAAACGTCATGACCTCACGGTGGGACTTGAGTCTTAACTCCGCTGCCACATCACATCTCAAGCCATTTAGAATCTTGTAATCATTTTTAGAAGAAAAAAAATCTCTATATTTAGAGAATTCCGTTCTCTTTCTCATATTTTCTTCATTTTAGAGAAATTTTAAGAAATCTTTTAAAATAAATATTTCTAAAATCTTTATCTATACATTTATACTATATTATAAAACATTTAATAAAAACTCTTAAAAACCATTTTTATGCATGAAGTATTGTTTGTTGATGCATATTACTTAAAATTCAATATTACAAGTAAATTGTGCGTAATTACAACTTATTAAATCTCTATTTTTAAATTCGTGTAAATAACTGCAGATAAACATGATCAAATACAAAATAAACATCTCATTTTAAATATATATATATATATAATTAAAATATAATTAAGTTAATCACTGGTTTCTAACAAAATACTTAATTATCATTCTTATAAAAATTATATTATTAAACAAAAATAAATTACTTTATTATTAGATTTGAATTAAATTATAATGAAAATTTCAATTAAAGAAATTACATGGAAAACGAGAACTTTTAAATTACTAATTTAATATTAATATCGATATTTTTTTAAAACTTATATTTCATTCAAAAATAAAAATATTATCGTTTTCTAAAAATCACATAAAACCGTATTATATCGACAGAGAAAAATGAATAAAACAAAACATTAAAATCAAGATAGATCTATTTGCGTTGCGTAAATACTCTTCTAGTATTATAAAACATTTGATAAAAAAAACTTTTAAAAACCATTTTTTTATGCATAAAGTACTATTTATTGATGTGTATTACTTAAAATTCAAAATTACAAGTAAACTGTACGTAAATATAATTTTGTGTAACTAATTACGGATGAACATAATTAAATATAGGATAGATATCTCATTTTAAATATAAAAAATCTAAAATATAATTAGGATAATCATTAATATTTAATAAAATACTTAATTATTATTTTTTATAAAAATATATTATTAAACCGAAAATAAATTATTTCATTATTAAATTATAATAAAAAAATCAAATTAAAGAAACTATACAAAAAAAAGAATAACTTTTAAATACTTAATTTAATTTTAATATTGATATTTTTTTCAAGTTTTTATGGGATTTCCAAATTTATATTCTATTTAAATATAAAAATATTATCATTTTCTCAAAACCATATAAAATCGTATTATAATATTTAACAACGACAACAAATAAAAATAATAATAAAATCAAGATATATCTCAATGCATTACGCAAATAGTCTTTGGTTCAAAACGTGTTGTACAAGATATCTCTTAAAAACCCATTAAAATGGTTTAAAAGTCCCCAAACCCATGTCACCCGTTACGCGCGTGTATATGGTTGACGGACTGTTGACCAACTGAAATTGGAGATTCCCTGAAAGAAGACCCCACCAATGCGTGTTGTAGTCATGTTTCATGACGATTAAGCTACGGAAACAAAACTTGTCCAAACAACAATATCACATCATATTTCTAATTTCTTTATCTTTTTACTTTAATTTAATTTAATTTTTTATATATACATACGTATATTTAGAGACGTTTGGTTTGCAGAATGTTTTTGCATGAAATGAAATCTGTCAAAGGTATTTGGCTTTGAAGGAATTAAAATGAAATGTTGTCAGGTTTGATCACCTGTTTGGTTGACAAATATTGAAATGAAATTTGTTAAGAGATTGAAATCTATCTGTTTGGTTTACAAATGAATTGGAATGGAACCACAAGGGTGGTGCCTGATGGTTTGAGTTTGGTTCCAAAGGTCAAAAATACCAGGAGGTCTTAGATTCAAATCCAAGGAGAAACAAAAATCCCCTTGTGGCCACGAAGGTTCAAATGCGGTGACTCCGGGCTATCTGCAAAGCAGGTGATCGTTTTAGGATTAGTCGGCTAACATAGCGGGTTGGATATCCAGGTTAATAAAAAAAAATTGAATTGGAGTGGAATAATGAAAAATAACATAAATACCCTTTCTTTGTAATTTTTTTAATCATAAATAGTTATAAAATTAAAAATTAATTGGGTGAAATCAAAATCATGTATCAAATTATGTGGGATAAAATCGTAAATCAGAAATCGATCGGTCCAGAGAAAGAAATACATAGGTGGCGTTTGTTTTTTAAGAGATTCTGAAGTCTGATTTCACTTCTGAATTTTAAGAGGTGGTACTGAAATCTGAATCAGTCAGACTGTTTGTTTTTACATCTGAAGTCTGAAATCTGAATCAACCAAGTTTTGGATCTAATAGATTTGGATCGATCTGGGTCATGATTTTACGATAATATGTGGATCGATCTGGGTCGTGATTGATTTGGAGATCGAATGTCTTGCGAGATAGATTTGGAGGACTAAATCTGGAGGTGAGGATGGAGGGGAGAGTCTGGAGGGAGCGATTAAGAGGATTTAAGTGATTATGTTATCACTTTTTTTAAGAGCTTTTCAGCTCTTATTTATATAAAAAAAACAAACGGTTTGAAAATAAAAACGTCTGACCGGTTCAGACTTAAGAGGCATTAAATGGTTTTTTTCAAAAAACAAACAAACCCATAGTCTCAAATCATCTTCATCGTCAACTTTTCATCGTCATTTTTAAATTGTTATAAAAAATACTTATAGCTTTTTAAATAAATAAATAAATATATATATATACATATATATATATATATATATCTAAAGTTCATCTATTTATTTGTTAATAATAATTATGAAATGCTAATAAAGTTGTCGTGGTTTGTAAGTTTTCATAGATTTTGTTAGTTTATTAATAAATATGTTATTTATAATTAAAACCTTTTATTATTAAAATTACATCAACTGTTAGGAGTTGTTTGGTGTAAAATGATTAAGTGGTCAAAATAATTAAGAGACTCTCGTGATATAATGCAAAATGAAATATAACTGTTTCATAATTGTTTACAATGAAATTAAGATGTTGAATGGTTAAGAGAGATCTAGAATGCAAAATCATTTAGATAATTTTAGAACCATTAAGAGGTATATTTTTTTTTGTTAAACAAGATTCACCTCTTAACGATTCAGAAGTTGTCTCTTAATGAAACTATTAAAAGGTAAACAAACAACTCCTTATATTTCACTAGGACTCTGAAAGGTAATAAAAAGGTGAACAATTGAACTTTTTCTATCTAACGAAACCTATAAATTTCACTAATTCATTTGTGTCTATTTACTTAACAAAAATCATTTAAAACATTTATTTCATATGATTCAGATAAACTTTATCCTTTAAAAAAAGGGACATACGACCCATTTATAAGAAAGTCGAGTCTTCTCATATTTGAACATATGAACCACAAATGTGTTGTCTGATTGGTTTGAGTTTGACTTCAAAGACTAAAAGTGAATGTAAGTCTCAGGTTCAAACCCAATAAGAAATATAAATCTTTTTGTGGTCACTGAGGTTCAAATGCGGTGACTCCTGACTACCTATAAATTAAGCAAATGATCATTATGAGATCAGTCGAGGTTAGATATTCAGGTCAATAAAAAATACATGTAAGTTTTTCTTCCCAAATTGAAATATTGATATTGGGCCTTTATAGGTGGATATGGTCATTTTATATAAAGAATTATAAAAATGATTCAATCTTTTATATTTTCTTTATTATTTTGACGTGTAAGTTGCTTGATCATTTAAATAATGATAAAACTAAAACATAATAAAGTTGATTTATTTGTAATACATAATTCGGCTATTAGTTTTTTCTTTTGGTAATCATGGGTGTTCGGGACAACTTATGTGCACCTTGACTAATTTTAAGGGCCTACGAGAACAGTCAAAAAATTCCTAATGGCTTTGCAGGACTCGGAATCGGTGACCTATAAGGAAAGTCCGTAAAAACCCAAGTATTATTGTCTGTTGAGATAACCCCACAAGGTTAATTCGACTGTTAATAGAAGCGGTTGTGACGTTTCTGATGTTGATTCCCCTGTAACATGTACCATTGACTTCGGAAATCCATTATCTTTATTACATAAAACCAACAATTTAAGGGGAAAAAAAATGAAATCATAAGATTTAGGAGCTGTTTGATAGTTGCTGAATGGTTTGGTGCAGAATGATTAGGTGGTCAGAATGATTAAAGAAGCTCTCATGATATAGTGTAAAATGAAATATAATTGTTTGGTAATTGTTTATAATAAAATTAGGGGGCTGAATGGTTAAGGAATATCCATGATACAAAATCATTCAGGGGGTTTTTAAACCATTAAAAAATAGACTTTGTTTTGATTTACCTCTTAACGATTCAAAAGTTGCCTCTTAATAGAATTATTGGCAGCCAAAAAAACCATGGAAAATTCCTATTAGCAAGTGACTTTAAATCATCGTATCTCATTTTTATGTATATAACCATTATTTTTTTACACAAAATACGAAATTAAAATATTGCAATTTGGAGGAACAAGTGATTTGAATCAATTTTGTAAAAATTTAAAAGAAATCACACTTGAAATTGGTTTAAAATCGATATTCAAATAAAATAAACTGTCTTTTTTTAACTGCAGAGCTGTTCAGACTAGTTTATATATTCTTTGACTAATCTCAATTATCTTAGAGAACAGTCTGGAAAATCCTAGTGGCTTCATATGACTCGAACCGGTGACCTCTGTCCTAAATTCCAAACCTTATTGTTAGTCAAGTTAATCTCAGAAGATTATTAAAAACGATGTTTCATCGTCTAAAAAAACCAAATACAATGATATAAAAATACATTAAAATTCTCAATTTCTTACCAAAATTCAAGCATTTTCCACAACATAATTCTGAGCATTCATATAATTACTCCACAAATCCGACACCACCGTCGTCACCATCTCCACCACACCTTCCACCACCGCCGGTATCTCCTCCGTCAACCCATCAAACCCTGACTTCATCTTCTCCACCATCCCTACCGCCGCTGCTCCGGTGGCTAAAACCGACCCAAAAACACCCTCTTTCACAAGATCAAAAACCAGACCAACAATCTCACTGATCACCTCCATAACCACCTCCAAAACGTACCCAATACAAGTTCTGATCAGATCTGCGATTTGCTCCATTGCTGATTGCAGAGCTTCTCCAGGGACTCGGAGTCCTTGGATTGCGATAACGAGGAGGTATGCGGTGGTGTTGAAGATTAAATGAGATAGAAGGTTTGAAAGCATGGTAATGGTGGAGAAGATGAGGTTGATGAGGATGAGGATCGCCATTGATGAAAGGTTGGAAGGTTTACAGGAGAAGATGAAGACTTAAGATGGAAGTATGGTTTTAAAGAAGAATGAAGGCATTGGTTGGGTTTGAGATTGACTTGATGTTATAGTTTAATGTGGGTTGATGGTTGAATATGGGGGGTTGCTGATGTATGTATTCGTGTGGAAATTATAAGGAAGAAGGGTACTGACACACACATATACATATATATGTATATATATATATATATATATATATATATATTTATTGGGTTGGGTTCACGTGAGATCAAGGGGTTTTTCGTGAGACCCATAAGACCAATTTATGTTCATTGATCAACTTTACAAACTAATGATCTAATGGTCTAAAATTGTACGGTGACAATTTTGTGATTATTGAAAAGTCTCATGGCAATTTTGTGATTATAAATGTTCAGATTGTAGATCTAATCCAAGGGTTGAGAATTGGTCTTACGGGTCTCACAAAAAACCTTGGGTCTCACAAAAAACTTTTGATCTCACATGATCTCAAGTCTCTCTCTATATATTATTTATATATGGAGATGTTTGGAACAAATGAAATATGGATTTATATTACAAAGAAATATTTATATTTATGATATGATATTATGGGTTGGTTCCGAGAAGAGAAGGAGAGTTAAGTTAAGAAGCGTAAGAAGAAATCTCCGTTGTTGGATGCACATTATGATGAGATGTACCGAGATGTACTATATCAATCACTGTATCAAGCGTGATTCACAGGTGAGTTTGAGATTAAAGGTGATTAAGGGTCCAAATCCCATTTTGCGCTTCCCACACGATTTTTTGCACGCACGCACTCGCGCACACGCGCACACACACACACACACACATATATATATATATATATAAGTTATTATGTAACCTTTTACATTTATACGACCAATACAATTCAATCTCAACCGTCCATTTAATTTGATGAATATGTAATTTCATAAAAGTTCTGATTGTTTCTTAATATAAAGTGTTGATCAATTAATGAACCCTAGTCATCTTCCATAAATATTCAAATCATAATAAATGAACTCTCATCATTTCCATAAATATCTCATTTAAAACCTTCTATCTCTCTCTCTCTCTCTCTCTCTATATATATATATAGCTTAATTATTTGAAAACTCCAAAATTTATGATATCTGTGAGAACTTCTACCTTAAAGTTTTGTTTCACATGATTTTATTCCATTTAAATATGATATTTAATTTATCGAATAATATATATATTTGTTTCATACGTATTCGGTTCACAACATAAAACTTTTTTACATGTATATTTTGTTTTATAAATACATAAAAAAGAATCACAATGTGAATCGAGCACATGTGAAAGAAACACATTTTTAAACGAATACATATTAACCAATGCATTAAATTATAGCTATAGATAAAAAAAAATCCTATAAAAAATATCACACAATACACTTGTTTTAAAAACTCTCACAATTTAAAAGAGTTTTTAAAAAAGATCCACACATATATATATATATATATATATATATATATATATATATACACACACTTGGATCACGTGAGACCAGTCTGTTTTCGTGAGACCACTTTTTTATACTTGAAACTTCACAGCAAAACACTATGAAGGTAACCTTCACAGTGTTTTTGTTGTGAATGTTTGGTTTTTTTTTTATCTTCATAGCGTTTTACTGTAAAGTTTCAAGTGTAAAAAATGGTCTCACGGGTCTTGTGAAAACAGACTGGTCTCACGTAACTCCCAACCTTATACATATATATACATACATATATATATATATATATAGAGAGAGAGAGAGAGAGAGAGGCGATCAAATGCAAACCACCCATATTTGTACAAACTGTGCAAATCGCCTTCATCCGTCGATTTAATTGTTTAATCTTGTGGAATTTTTTCATGAAAATGTTTATTCTTATGTAATTGTTTTATATATAGTTTTTTAGTGAAATTGTTTCATATAATAGTTATGAAATTTTAATGAAACTGCCTTATGTATTTCTCTTAAATTAATATAATAAAGATGATAATATTCATGATTAACACCCTCTACAATAAAAATGATTAACCAACTTCTCCTAATTACAAAAAAAAATGAACACAATAAAAAATTATGATTGGTTGAATGATATTTGTACATTTTGTACAAATAACATGATTTGTAAAGTAAACCTTATATATATATATATATATATATATATATATATATATATGTGTGTGTGTGTGTGTATATATAAATAAATATATATAGGTGGAAGTTCAAATGAGAACACCTCCATTTTATAAGAACGCGAGAGCACCCTTATCACATGTGATAATACGCGTGAGGGGACTCTGTGATGCGCGGACGACGTATTCTACGACTTAGGACGCGCCAAAGGTTGTTTGCGTCTATGATTTAACATCACATGTGATGATTTTGATGAATTATAGTATTAAATCAACACCACCTTTATCACGTTTGATAATACTTGTGAGGAGGCTTAGTGGTGTAAGGGTGAATTGGTTCGCAACCAAAATCGCATCGAAAATTGCCCGCATATCTGATTTAGTATCACATATGATGAAATAATAATATCACATATGATTGTCTATAATAAAAATAATGTTCTCACGTTCTTGTAAAATAAATATGTTCTCGTTTAAACCCTTCCCCATATATATATATATATATATATATATATATATATATATATATATANTGTTCTCACGTTCTTGTAAAATAAATATGTTCTCGTTTAAACCCTTCCCCATATATATATATATATATATATATATATATATATATATATAAGTCGTGATCATACATAATATACATCCAATCAAATTGTAAACCCAAGTTCGCATGAAAATGTCAAAGTCTGAAGAAAACATTAGTTTATGAATATTCTAACTAATCAACATTATTATATATAATTAGATTCAGACAACATTAGAAAACTAAAACAAGTAGCTTTGTTTAATACCACCCACATGGATCCATATATCTCATTTTTTTGTCTTCTAATTATTCTACTTGTTAAAATTTAAGATAAAAATTAAGGGGTCGTTTACCAAATACTTATCAAATCACATAACCTTATCGAATGAATATAATAAGGACCAATAATCTTACCCGGTTAGAGCGAGACAAGGACCAAGAGTCTTACATTGTTGCATACGATATGGTTTTGGTAGACTAAAATCTTACCCGGTAGGTAATTGATAGCGTTAAATTTTACTGGTAAGTGCTTATTGGGTAAGTGTTTGATAAACGGTCCCTAACATATATAATATTTTGGTACAAATGATTTAGATCACATAAAAAAAGGTTTCAAATGACACATATTAGTGTGTGTGTGTGTGTGTTTTTTCCATTTTAACAAGCATAATTATTGGTTTATAGCAGAACTATAACTACACCAGTAAGAAGACTCGTCTCTCAAACGTATTTCAATTGACAAAAAAGTGAGATGACTTTTTTCAAATACAAGACAGGTTTTGGGTTGATTTAGACTCCCCCACTAGCCTGCAACTGATGAATAAGTCAAAAAAATTCCCCATCGTATTGGTGTCTTTGGAGACGGGGTCCATGTAAGGCCGGTTAAAGTTGCTGTTAATCAACTTTTTGCCTAAATAGTAAGAAAGACTCGTATATACTTATTGATGCATATTACATAAAAAGATTACAAGTTAATTGTGCGTAAATATAACTTATTAAGCTCCATGTTTGAATTCTTGTAACTGACTGTAGATAAATATAATCAAATACAAGATAAAGCTCTTATTTTATAATCTAAAATGTAATTAGAATAATTATTGAGTTATAATAGAATACTTAGTTATTATTAATTTTTATAATATCTTTAAATTTATATTTTATTAAGAAAAACATTATTGTTTGCTCAAAACCACATAAATTCGTATTATAGCATCGACAGAGACCAAAAAAATAAAATGAAACATTGAAATCAAGATACATCTCGCTGCATTGCTCAAGTACTCTTCTAATTTATTTAAATAAGGGTAGGTTGCAAAAATCTAAGAGGTTGATAATTTTTAAGTATTTTTATGTCATTATATGGTCTTTATCTGTGTCATTAGTCATATTATAACAATACAAAAGAAACTAATAAGCATTAAGACAAATACATATATACTTAATCATAGTCTCAAATCTTTGAAACCGAATAAGGGGGCGTACAGGATTATTTAGAACAATTTATGTTTTTTTTTTGTTAAAGTGTTTGTCAACTTATGTGGTGTCAAACTGAAGTTTTATAAAAAGTGTTTGAATTAACTTATACGATACCAAAACGTAATAAGCTGATAAATATTTCTTTTCTTTTTTTCTCATCCAAACAATAAAAACTTCTTATTACCAATAGCAAACGTAATAAGCTGATGAATTCTATTTTTCTTTTTTCTAGCTAAACGTTACAATTAAATTATTATTTTTTTGGGATGGTAATCCTAATAACATTTTTTTCGGTTAAAAGTGGTTGTCATCTCGCTACAAAAGGTGTTGGAGTCTAACTCACACCACTTTGTTTTTTTTTTATTAACCTGGATATCCAACCCGCTAATCCCAGGACAGCCACCTGCTTTGCAGATAGCCCGGAGTCACCGTATTTGAACCTCCGTGGCAACAAGGGGATTTTTATTCCTCATTGAATTTGAAACTGGGACCTCCAGGTACTTTTGATCTTTGGAGCCAAGCTCAAACCAACATGGTTAGGAATCTTGCTTGGAGAGCAGTTCACGATGTGTTACCCGATAGGGTTAATCTACAATCTTGTGGTGTAAATGTGTTGTACAACTGTATCTTTTGTGATACTAATCCGAAAAATACGTGGCATGTGTTTGTTGACTGCCTTTTCACTAAACAAGCGTGGAGAGAGGCCGATGTTTGGGAGTTGATCGATGATAAATGCGAGTTAAGCTAGCAACTTTTTAGATATTTTCTTCTAGTTCTAGCTTCAAACTCTACGATGATTACAACAAAATTCCTTATGATCACGTGGTGTATATGGAGACAAAAAAATGCAAATTGTGGCCAAATAAATCTATTACAGCCCATCAGACGGTGCAAAACGCCTTGGAGGCTTTTGATGATTAACAGAAGGCCAAAGAACCGAAGTCTTGTTTGAACTTTACCACAAGCCCTGCCCCTTGCGTACTATAGCATAAGCCTCCTCTAAATTTTGTAAACTGCAACACTAATGCGGCCATTTTAGAGGATATGTCGTGTGCAAGACTAGATGTGGTGTTTCGAGATGATAAAGGGAAATTCTTAGTTGCTTGAACATCTAACGTAGAAGAGATCCCGCTCGTCAAGGAATGTGAGGCTATTTGCACTTGTTGAAGCTGTGTCTTGGGCGATCGAACTTGGGTTTCCCAAGGTCATCTTTGAATCATATGCCAAACAAGTAGTTAATGTTATCCATGTTTCAGTTAATGATACTTCTGAGTTTGGGGATATTATCTCGAGTTGTTGTATTTTGCTACTTTAACAATATTGGGCTGTCTCTCTGTATTGGGTTAGCCCAGTTTGTTTTTTAGATTGCTTGAAATAAGGCCCATGCCAAGAGTCAGTCGTATGAGTTCCAGATTACTCGG
>NC_037529.1:3263719-3282658 GCF_001531365.2 Cynara cardunculus var. scolymus
GTGTGTACTGGCTATATAATGCCTTTCAGCTCTTGAATAAGATTATGTGAAATTTGGTGAGTTGAATCAATTTTGTTATCACTTGTATTTTACAAACAAGACACTTATTATGTATGTGTTGCTAGGCGACAAGCTAATGGGATTGCTTACACCTCAACACAAAAATCCCATTTCTCTTCTTATCCCATGGTTTATTATGACATATGCATTTCTTACTTAGAGACCGTTTACCAAATGCTTACTTGAGTAAGTGTTTACCAAGTTATATCATCTTACCTGATGAATATGGGGTAAGGACAAAAAATCTCACCCGGTAAAAACGAGGTAAAGACTGAGACTCTTACCCGATAAGTGAGGACAATGATTCTAACCACGACTAGCTTTTACCAGGTAAATTGTTGTATAGAAAGTCGTTTTTGTTGACTAAAATTTTACCCGATAAGTAAATAATAATATTGAATTTTACCTATAAATGTTTACCGAGTAAGTGTTTAGTAAACGACTGATATGAATATTATTTGCCTGATTGGGGATCCTTGAGAAATTTTTGTTTAAAAAGAAAGAGGGGTGTTTGGATAAACAGGGCTCCACCATGGAAGTTATGATCCGCAACACAGAGGATCACGTACTCCCTCAAACGTGATTTCTCTCGAACAATCCGGCCCTTCGTCAAACTATTTCTCTGCCCAAAACCTTTCAGAACCCTCTAGAACCCTTTCACATTTAATCCCTGTATAAAAGCCTCTGAATATCAAACTTTTTTTCCCGAAACATTCAGATTTTTTTTTCTCGTTGATTTGCATTGTAAACAGCAACATCTGTTTGATCGTCGTTGGAAAAATGGAAGACGATTTCGACTTTCCGGCAGTTAAACAGATGAACAAAGAAATGATGGAAGACAATATACCGTATGATGCACCTGTGACATTGAAGGTTGGAGAAGAAAAGGAGATCGGTAATCAAGGCTTGAAGAAGAAACTTCTTAAAGAAGGTGAAGGTTGGGAAACTCCCGACAATGGCGACGAGGTCGAAGGTATAATAATTCACAACTGAATGCAGTTTCTGCTGATAGTTTTTTTGTTCTGAAACTCGTAATTGTATTGATTCTGATTCCGATTCCCATTCCGATTCGAGTTTTTGACAGTTCATTATACTGGAACTTTGCTTGACGGGACTAAGTTTGATTCGAGTCGTGATAGGGGAACTCCGTTTAAGTTCACTCTTGGTCAAGGTGAAGATTCTTCTTCCGAGTCTTAAATCATTTCATAACCTTCTTTTGTGATGCAGTTTAAATAGAATTATCCATATCGTGATCTAATGTATTATCTTCATGTTGATTTTGGTAATGCAATATACATTAACGTATAATATACATGATTGGTAAATTCGGGTGAAGCTCGGTACATACTACATAGAATAGCTGTTTAATGATTATAGATTTTTGGTTATTCTTTCTAGATGAAAGTAATCATACGCGAGTGTTCTTATGATCCTTCTGTTGGAGGAAATCGATAAATATAAAGAACCAGCAGATAGAACTTTTTATCGAGCTCCTTATTCTCAAGTTATATTTCCACCCAATTCTATAAGGGTATCACGAAGTTAACTCGAGGATAACTAATTAAGCCGGTGGTTACAGAAGAGCAATTGCCAAAATTGTACACGGATCAGAATGTTTTCGCTTTGCTTCTTAGAGTCAGAAGCTAAGTCGACACCATTTCTAAACTAAACTCTGGAGGCTTGAATTTCACTTAGAACATTCAGAAACTCATTTTTACTAAACGCTTCTTATCATAAAATACGTAGAGGTATTGAGGTGTCACCCCTACCCAGCAAGGGCGGCCCCCTCAACCTCTCCAGGACCATGCAAGGGGATCCTTCTAATTTCAGTTAGTTACACGAGAGTGCACTCTACATCTTCTTCTGTGATATAGCTCAACTACCAACTCCAAATTCACTTGTCAATCCTATTATATCAAATAAACCGGTGATTTCACTAAAGTCACCTACACCTGCTTGTCCCATCCGTGACTAGTTCATTGCGCTTTTTTTTCACTTGAATAAAAAAGGAAGAGAGGATAAAACGATATGCAATATCACCATTAGCAGTGAGTTTTCACCATGAATCCAGTATGTTTTTTGAGGGTTAACTGATTTGTAAAAGATCATGACTTATACACATCGTTGTTCCATATTGATAGTTTTGTGAGGGTTAATTGGTTTGTATGAGATCATAACTTATACGCATTTTGTTCTATATTGATAGGCCAAGTAATTAAGGGATGGGATCACGGAATCAAAACGATGAAAAAGGGTGAGAATGCTCTTTTCACCATTCCTGCTGCACTCGCATATGGCGAGTCTGGTTCTCCCCCAACTATCCCTCCAAACGCCACTCTCCAGTTTGATGTTCAACTGCTTTCCTGGGTCAGTGTCAAGGACATTTGCAAGGATGGGGGGATCTTCAAGAAAATTGTAAAGAAAGGAGATAAGTGGGAGAACCCCAAGGACCTTGATGAAGTTTTAGGTAATTCTTTTTTTGCCTTTTCTCAGTCTCCATTTCAAACTGTGTGGGTTTGGAACTCATCATGTGTGCATTGCTTGTGGTTATGCAGTGAATTATGAGGTTCGACTTGAAGATGGGACTTTGGTTGCAAAGTCAGATGGCATGGAGTTCACTGTCCGAGATGGTAATTTGCCTGGCTGATACACTGTTTTTCATTGATGTTGTTGTGTTTTTGCTTATTGTTCACATGCTCATTTTGATAGGCCACTTCTGCCCTGCACTATCCAAGGTGGTGAAAACAATGAAGAAAGCGGAAAAGGTCATCCTTACAGTTAAGCCTCAATGTAAGTGAACGTTAGAGGACTTTTTGAAGCAAAGTTGATTTAAGATTAGGAAACTTTTTGTTTATAAGGGTCTTTTTCATAGATGGAAGGAGCATGTCTTTTAGTTGGGAGGGGCAAGTTTGGAAAAAACTTGATAATCTTCATAAAGCTCCCCCTAAAAGCTTACTGGATAAGCCACTTTCATCATGCATAGCTGACAGAATAAACTACGAGGCTTAAGTTATTTCTTGGTTATAGATGGATTTGGGGAGAAGGGGAAACAAGCTTCAGGTAGTGAAGGCCAAGTTCCACCAAATGCTACACTAGAAATTACATTAGAGCTTGTATCGTGGAAGACTGTTTCAAATATCACCAATGACAAAAAGGTTGTAAAGAAAATTTTGAAGGAAGGAGAGGGATATGAACGCCCAAATGAAGGCGCCATCGTTCAGGGTATGTGAACAATCTGGTTGTGCTCTTTTTGAGCATTTTAAATGCATAGTGGTGTCTGATGATTTGTTTTTTAAATGGCCAGTGAAACTGATTGGTCGGCTGCATGACGGTACCATATTCATTAGGAAAGGTTATGATGATACCGAACCTTATGAGTTCAAGACAGATGAAGGTATTGAAAACAATCAAAACATCAAGAAGCCATGTTGTTATGGAGTTCCATGTTGGAATTAGCTTGTACTCACTACTAGCCATTTTGGGTCTTGCAACAGAGCAAGTAATCGATGGACTCGATAGAGCTGTGATGACAATGAAGAAAGGGGAAGTAGCTTTTCTGACAATTAAACCAGAGTATGCTTTCGGTTCGACAGAATCTAAGCAAGAATTAGCAGCGGTCCCTCCTAACGCCACCGTGAACTATGAAATTGAGCTCGTCTCTTTTATTAAGGTCAGTGGGAAGAGCATATGGATCCAAATACTAAGCTCTGTAGGTTACTTGGGTGGTGTTTGGTTTGCAGAATTCCTCGGTTGGAATTTGATGGAATTAGAATAGTCAATTCCATAGATAAATTCCATTCCGACGTTTGGTTTACCTATAATTTCATACATTCCACCAACCTTGGATTACATCATTTCATCATACTGGGGAAGAAATTGAATTTTATTTAACCGATTTTCTTAAGATGTAAGAAAAGTATCCATTAAACCATTTTTCTTAAATTATTTTACTTATAGTTCAAGAAAACAAATACAAATTCTAAGAAAGGGTATTTTGCATCATTTTTCATCATTTCATTTCAATTCCTCTGTATATCAAACAAACATATCCCGATTTATTTGACAGAAATTGCAATCAATTTCCTACGAATCAAACACTTGGTCAAACCTACTAGATTCCAATTCCTTCGATAGATTCTATTCATTCGAAAACATTCTGCCAACCAAACGACCAAAAGCCCCCTTAGAGACTGTTTATCAACACTTATGTAAACGCTTATTGGGTAAGAATCACCACCCTCACTTACCTTACTGGGGATCATCTCTAACCAAGTTGGCAAGCGCTTGCCATAAGATTGTTGATAAACACCATCGTCTTTTGACTGGGTAAGCGTCTCTTACCTGGTCAGAGGCAGTAGTCACCCCATAAAGACAGCAAGTGTTTAGTAAACAGGCCCTTAACGTTATTTTCTTGCAGGAGAAAGAGTCATGGGATATGAACACCCAGGAGAAGATCGAGGCAGCTGGTAAAAAGAAGGAAGAAGGGAACACCTTCTTTAAGGCTGGTAAATATCTGAAAGCTGCAAAACGCTACGAAAAGGTAAAAATTGATGTTGCGATTGTCGAAGGAAATTCTAATTCCATTTGTGTGGATGAGCTGAAGCTACTTAATTAATGGTGTCTCAGGCTGCCAAGTTGATCGAATACGATACTTCCTTTGGAGAGGAGGAAAAGAAGCAAGCAAAAGCGTTGAAGGTGTCGTGTAACCTCAACAATGCAGCCTGTAAGCTGAAGCTGAAGGATTATAAACAGGCCGAGAAGCTTTGCACCAAGGTCAGTCATCATGAATCCATGGTGTGTTGATTAGATAGATAGATGGATGTATTTGTGAAGGGATGATGATGATGATGATGGCAGAAAGTTTATTGCAGGTGTTGGAGATGGAGAGCAGGAATTTGAAGGCCCTGTACAGGAGAGCTCAAGCATACATCAATGTAGCAGATCTGGATCTAGCAGAACTTGATATCAAAAAAGCACTTGAAATAGACCCTGATAATAGGTATGGTAGGGGATTATTAGGGCATTGCGTCAGTGGCTGTTTGGCTGGTTTTTCATTGAGTCGTGTATGGATAAAACTGTCCGTGGCTGTTTTTGTGGGTTAATCTGTTTATATAGATCTGGAAGGTTTTTATTTGGGAGAGACATGTTTGGAAAGAACTTGGCTTTCTGTATAAAACTTCCCCCTAGAAGCATAGACCCTATATCATTAGCTTCATTAAACTCATTAAGCTGCTAACAAACAGACCCCATTTGCAACCTATTGATCCGGTTTGTGTTGGTAATGAATGAATCAGGGATGTGAAGGTGGAGTACAAAATGTTGAAGGAGAAGATGAAGGAATACAACAAGAAGGATGCTAAATTCTATGGACATATGTTTGCAAAGCTAATCAATTCTAAAGTAAATCTCTATTCCCTTCTCTGCTTTTCCGTTCCACATTTTTCTAATGTATCCTATCATGTTTCGACTCTGAATGAATGCGTTATCTTTTGGTGCTGAATGATGCAGCAGCAGCAGCAGCAGCAGCAGCAGCAGCAGGAGATGCAATCAATGAGCATAGACAGCAAGGCATAAAATCATCCTTTGCTTATCTCGATCTTTTTTAAGTTGGCTTCCCCACTAGCAATAGTATGTAGATGAATTGGAAGTTGGATCCTTCAAGTTACAAAATAAATAGTTTTGCCCATCGAGCTGTTTTGTTGGTTTTCTATTTAGTTCTATATGGATAAAGGATTTGGTTGGGTTTCTATTCAGTTCTAAATGGATAATTCAATCTAAATCTTTTTGTATAGATTGAGAAGATATTGTTTGGGAGAGTTTTTCATAGATTGAAAGAGTGTTTTTTAATTGGTCGGAACAAATTTGGAAAAAAGGTGGCTTTTGCATAAAACTATCCCGTAAAAGCTTATAGGATAAGTTAACTTTTTATATATTAAGTCATTACTAAACAGTTACTTATAACTCGCAGAATAAACTATGGAGTCACATTAAGCTCAGAGCTTAAATTGCTAAACAAATAGGCCCTGACTGAACATGTTCCAATTCCGTTATATACTGAAACAAATTATTACTGATAACACACATACGTTATCAAATAAAGAATATCCACCTCTCTTCTATTCCTAACAATAAAAGGCCTGCATAAATGTTACATAACACTCTAAACCTTCTCCAATGACTGAACTAGACTTACACCACACGGCTCGGAACTATATCTATATCTATATACATATAGAATAGGCCTCATCTCAAACAGACTAATCCAAAAAACTGTGTTGTTGTAATGAACTACTTCTATTTTTCATTAACTAACCTGCTCCCCAATTAAATCCAGACCCACCACTAGAAAAGTAACCCCTTGAAACAGTAGGAAATAGAAGTGAATACCTTGGGCAGATAACAAGCTTCTCAGGGAGGCTGTTAACAAAATGAAGGCAAGAGCAAGTTCCTTCCTATACAGACAGTTTTTCCGTTTCTTTCTCGAATCTGAAAGACTCGACTCCAAAGAGGATCTGTGGATAGGGGTTTCTTCTTCTGTTTCAGCACAGGCTAAAAGGTCTGATTCAGAGGATCGGCCTAGTTTCTTAGTTACTACCCATTCGTAAGAACTGCCCAACTTGAAAAGTCCGGATATCATAGCGTTGAATTTGGTAACGGACATGGTGTTCTCAAAGAGAAGGTAAGGGACGATAAATGGGAATGAACGAGGTGCAGGCAGGATATTTAAGACAGAGATGATCCCGGGTATGTAACATACTACCCAAGCCGGTAATTGAGCTTCTGGCAGGAACATGGTCAATGGAAGAATTATGCAGAAAAGAGTGAATGAGTAGAAGGGAAGAACGAGCTTTCGTAGCAGAAAGAAAAGGAAGATCAAATTAGCCTTCTTCAAGAAACTCACCTGTAATTACCCCAAAAAGAAAACGGTCGTTAGTTCATTAGCATACATCGCTGAACTGCTAAAAGTGGAAATTAAAGTAAATAGCCATTTTGACCGACGTAATTCACCTACTAGCCATCCCTTTCCCTTTTTACCATTTTATCCATACCTCTGCAAGTGCCCTTGCCGCAACTTGCGGAGAGACATTGATGAGTTCAAAAAAAATTGAACTTCACTTTTGTTCACTTGCGGAATGGGGCAATGATGATTTAAAAAAAATGAAGTGAGCTTCACTCTTGTTCACTCTTGCGGAGGGGGCATTTGCGGCAAGGACACTTCCCACACAAACGTCGGAAATTTCCAGCCTAATTTTTCCCACATGAAAACCAAATCAAGAGATGAATAATCATTTTCTCCACTTGCAGCAAAGTCCCTTGGGGCCGTTGCATGTAAGAGGTCTACTTGCGTTGGCTGATAGCGACTATTCATAACATATAACATTTTTGGTGAAAGTGGGAGAGAAATGGCAGTAGGAGTCTAGGAGATGAATTGATATGTGGAAAATGGCTGTTTTCTGTTAATTTCCCGAATTATAATAAACTTTTCAGACCTTTGAACGGATAATGTCCATAAAACACAATCGAAAGAGCTGCATTGGACCCGAATGCCACCTGTGTTGCTGCTTCTTATATGCTGCATATGATTCCGGGAGCTCACACATACACTGCAAGAACAAAATGAATTCAAGAACCATGGCATTTACTAACAGGCGCAATAACAGCCTCACAAGGCGTGATTGGTACATGAACATAACTAGACATAATTGAACTGAAATGGACTGCATATGACCGGACAAGCGAGAGTGACGTAGGTGGGCAAAAGAATTGTGGAAGGTTGTACAACTTTTATTTTGATATGGGTAGTTTAGTAATTTACCAAGTTTGTCCAATCTCCGTGATTTTTGTCCCACCTATTTTGGTGAGGACAGAAATGACATTCAGTCATGGCAGGTCCCAGTCTAATTGTGTCACAAAATGTGTAACAAGCTTTTGTTCTATCTTATACTATACTGTTCCGCATACTAAACACACACTAAGGTATATGCACTGACCTTGACGTCATTCAAATATATGAACTTCCAGCCTGCAAGATGAGCACGGACAGCAATATCCATGTCTTCAACAGTTGTTCTCTCCAACCATCCACCACAATCCTCAAGGGCTTTGATCCTCCACACACCAGCAGTTCCATTAAAACCAAAGAAATTGATGAAAACTCCATTCACTTGTTGTTCAACCTCAAAATGAAACGTCAAATTTATGTTTTGCAACCTTGTAAGCAGATTTTCGTCCTTGTTTACAAAACACCATCTTGTTTGGACCAATGCTAGCTCATCGTTTCCCTTCAACAGAAAAGAAAAAAGACGATAAAATTGTGTCTGAGTGGGATATATTGGGCTAGTCTTTTTTGAGTTGGTTTATAATCAGTATTGCACACACTTAGAAAACTAGCTAGCATTTGTAACAGGGGTGGACCTACATCAACTTAGTTTTACAAGTAGGATTTTTTTAGGTATGAAAGATACACCCACTAAACTTTGAGGGTGCTCCGAGATATTAGAAAATATAAGCAAAATCAACCAAAAAAAAAAAAGAAAAAAGTACCTTGAAATCAACCAAAAAACCGAAAAAGTTTTTCAAAACCAACAAAATAAAACCGAAGACTCCGTAGAAATCAACCAAAAAACCTAAAACCCTTGAAATCAACCAAGAAACTTAAAAAATTCCTTGAAACGGTGGAATTCTAAAAACATATTGGGCGACTTTGCAGGCGTTTGATCCACCTTAAAGGTGCAACGGCTCGGCAAAATTCTTGGGTCCACCACTGATTCTTGAACTCTTAAACCAGATGTTAACTTTTGAACAACATGATGACGAATTACGAACAAATAAATAGGTGCTTACTTCAATCATAGGGGATAGTTTTCGATCCTTGTGCGTGATTCTATATTCTAGTTAAAAGCAAACGTTACCTTAAAATGTGGGAGTGTTTTCTTCAGGAAATCCGGTGCTGGTTGAAAGTCTGCATCAAATATTGCTACAAACTCGTAATCTTTTACGTAATCGCAATTCATGGCTGACTTGAGATTTCCTGCCTTGTAGCCTGTGCGAACAAGTCGATGTCTGTATACTATATGTACACCTCTGTGTTGCCATTTGCTAACCTCCACCTTGATAAGGGCCTGAACAGTTGTGTCATCAGAATCATCAAGAATCTGTACAAGCATTCTTTCTCGAGGCCAGTCCTGGACGCATATTGCTGAAATAGATTGTTGATAGACCTGGAGGCAACAGATATGCATAGATTTAGAGTTGCTAGATACAAAAACTGTGATCGTGCTGAGCAAAAGAAAGGAAACGTACATCATGTGGAAAAAGAAATATATTGTGGACCCTCCCACAAACCCCTCCAAAGAAGAAAATCTTAAACAAAAACTGCGATCGTGCTCAATTGAGAGACCTTTTTAGCTTTAGGCTTCTACTTATTCCCGTATGTATTTTATGGTCCTTCAAAGTTTCTACGTTCAAGCTCCTAGAGACACTTCACATAAATCAGCATCAGTTATCAAAAGGAAAGGAAAACACATCAACTTCTGGCTTGCACATCCTAGTGATGAATAAAGAACATGCCCCATTCCATAGTACATCACATGTGAACATCAAGCAAGGATAATTATTAATATAGATGAGAGTGTTTCTCAGCAAAAGGATGGCAAACCCGTACTTCCTAAGATATTTTAGCAAGTGTCAGAAGCGCACTTTGATGAATGCCAAACTGACTGGCAATGTGCTATCAGTAAGTGTGTGTCTAGTTGGGTGTACTTTTATCTGTTTGTATATGTGAATAAAGACATGGTCATATTAGTTCTGGTCCTAAGAAACAGAACATAACTTCATCAGCAATTAATAACATGTTTTTTATGAAAATGATGGGTATGATCTTGTAGGCTACTTCTTCACAGGGGATGATACGTTCATGTTGATCTCTTGATCACATTCCAGAAAATCCCCTTGCATCAAAGAGGAATCTGTTATTAACATTAGAAGTCTTGCTCTTTGCACTCGGTCAATACCTTCAAGTTGATGGTACATGCCAAAGTAAGTTGCAAGGGTTGTGTTATTTCACTCAAATATGAAATTGACAGAAGTGCTTTTATAACGAAATAAAGGGATTGCCAAGTTTCCGAATACTTAGAATCCTAACTGAACAAAGTGATCTCTTTTCAGATGTCATGGGATCTCATGGTGGGTGTTTCATATGTTTGCAGTTCTACATGTTTGTTTCATATAGGAAATTGGGGACTGTTGTTTACGCTTTTAAGATCAAACACAAAAATCTTGGATAAAATATCAGGAGGAAGACAAACTCTTCATTTCCCACCCCTTCTAACTTTCATTTCTTGAACTGTTGAAAAGTGTGGAGGTGAATTCATGTTAGGTATTGAGTTATTTTATGCAAGTGTTGGTGTCTAGTGATAGTTTGTGTTGAAGTTCCCTACGAGGCCTACCAACTTCAGAAAAAAGGTCAAAATACATAAGAGAAGAAATGATAAGATCTCTCTCAAAGCTACCTTATGTGTCACCATCTCACCATCATCAAAATTTCCCTTCTAAAACAACTTTGTGAAGCCAAATCACCAGAGGCATCATTGACTATGAACAAAACTTCAATCAAGCATATCTAGTGGTGTCAAATCCGGAGTAGTTCAGATGATGTAATTTGCAGGTCAGTTCACACATTTAGTGGTAAACACAGTTGCCTTTTATTTTATGGACAAATATCCTATTGTTAAGGTGAGGAACTCAGGAACAAGTTAAGAAAAAGGCACAAAAAGTTCATAGTTTTGCACAGGGCAAACTTATTAACAAGTTGTTCCGTTTAATTTTTGAATTAATGCTATGGATCTATGCTAAATGCCACAAAAACGAGTAGAATCATGAAAAGTAGCAGTTCAGGTATTGTAATTTGGTGGTAAAAGTAGAGCTAAAAGAACTGCTTAGTAGAGATTCGAAACCTACATCGTCTTACCTCCCTCTCGTTGCACATTGGAATCTGCACCAACACCATCGGATAATCCTCCACGTTGACATCACCGGAATCCGAAGAATACTCGAATTCAGCAACCGGCTTAATCCTCTTGAACTTGATCCAAAAACATCCGAGCACTAAAAGCAACCGATCCACCGATTGTACCAAGAACAGAAGAATACAAACATTCGTCAAATTCTGCAAAGGTGGTGCCAAATAATTCGCCCTAATCTCAAGCCAATGCGCATAAACGTACTCCACTAAATCCGCCGCTCTCCTAACCGTCGGCGGACTAAAATGCCACCCTCTAGAGTAAGCAAGTAGCTCAAACACTAGCAACAACACTACAATCACCAGAAACACCTTAATAACTCGATAAAACCGCGTCTCAAATCGATACAACAACCTTTCAGACGGCGAATCAGCGCTGATCCGTCGGTTCACAGTCTTTACTAACGAAACGAAGCCCGTGGTAACATAAGCAAGCGAACTAGCTATCTGAATCAATTTTAACAGCCATACGTGCTTGATTTGTCGAGCACTTCGCGTTCGCTCTTTATCAACTCTCAGATCGTGATTGCCGACGGCACTACCAAGTTCAACCGCCAAAAAATTGGGGGTTTCAGATTTATCGTTGAATAATAGTTCACTACTGTGATTTTCTCTCTGTTTGTTCCACCATTCTTGAAATTCATAGTGTTGTTGCCGAGACATATATAGATCGATAGATACAGAATCAATGTATGTGTAATTTACAAGCTTGAAACCCACAGATCCCTGAAGATTTTTCTCAGTGCACCATTGTTGGTCCGGATTGCTAAATTTAGTTAGGACTGATTCGGCAGCAGATTTAGCGGAGGTATTGCTGTCTCATCAAGCTACAGGGAAGCCACTCGCTGCCGACCGTTCACGCTCTATTACTAGGTCTTGGGAGCGTAGAAAAGGATCCTGCGCGTGGAACTGGTCGGCGCCTTGTGCGGTGGTTCATTCTCTACCAGGCAGCTGGCTTTATTAATTGTCGGTGTAGTCAATATTAAGGATGCCGAAACCCCATCAACCCAACATAAAATAAGTGAACCTAAAACAACTCCATTTGAATTGTAGAATTTTCAAACGATTTTGGATTATTGTCGTTTGAATTCACTCAGATACCATATCTTTAATTTCTTAAATTTAATATGATTATTGAGTTTTTATTAATATGTATATTAGACAATTATATTATCACATACTCTTTTCATATACATATATTTTTTATTTATTTATATATATGTTCAGTAATTATGAATATATATATATATATGTAAATTGAGAAAATTAATTTAATTTGATATATGTAAGATTTAAAAAGTATGAATAAGTTGTACTAAATGGTTGATGATGAAACCGAAATCATGAGTAGATAAAACAACATATTCAAGGTTAGAAGAATATTTAATGTACCAAAGTATCAACCCTACCAACTTGTATGGTTTTGTTTGGGTTGGGTTGGGTTGGATTAAGATTTTGCAAACCACGAACATTGGGTTGAGTTGTTCAAATGTCTTCAACTCAATCAACTCAGCCATGAACACCCCTAATTAATATATGTCACAAAATGGTCTGTTCATGCCAAACAAAACGTCAATTATGAGATTTTGTTTCATATGGTATTATTGATTGGTTTATGTATCTCAATTTTATTTATTCGAGTGAAAAGTTGACTATCAGCAATTCAGAAACAGTCTCATATAGGATATTAATGAATCGGGTTTGACCCGGTTATTGGTATTCCCATCTTCGAAATCAATAGTTAAAATCGTCCTTGTAACTGTCTCGATCTCCATCATGGATTTTAACGCGGTCCCCATTGGATCCCTGCGATTTTCCTGATCTCTGTTGAGGAACCTGTAAAGAATAAAAACCTTTATTCTCTGTTATTTTCCTCGTCCATCATTGGTTATCTTTGAACTTGAAATCAAAATCTAGGGGAAAAATTGGCGTCCAATTTGAAAGCGAGGTTGTGAAGGTAGTATACCGTAGTAAAAAATTTGAGAATTACAAGTTCTCTGTGGCTTAAAAAAAGTAGACGAACACGATACTAATAGGATGGTTTTTTTTTAAGAGGAGATTGGCCAAAATAGTTTTTTTTTTATATATAATTGATCTCCTGACCATTTTTTCTTCATGATTTATCCAAATATCATTATGTTCGCAAGTCACGTATCTGCCACTTGTGGACCTAGCTAAAAAACAAAAAGAATTATAAGATTTGATCCCAGATCGACAATATCGACAGATGGGTCTACAATTTGAAACTCTTTTTTGTCTTTTAGATGTGTCCGCAAGTGGTGGACGTGGGACTTAGGAGGTAGTGATATTTCGGTAAATCTGGGAGGGGAATGGTAGGAAACCAATTTATGTAAATTGAATGACTATTTTGGCCAATTTTACCTTTTTTAGTTATTATATATATACATATATATATATATATATAGTGAGAGAGAGATGAGCGATTAAATGCAAATCACTCATATTTATACAAATCGTGCAAATCACTTTCATCCGTCAATTTCATTGTTTAATCTTATAAATTTTTCTCATTAAATTAAATTGTTTAATCTTATGAAATTGTTTCATATAATACTTTTTTTGATTAAGTTATGAAATTTTAATGAACTGTTTCATGTATTTCTTTAAAATTAATATAATGAAGATGATAATATCTATGATTAACACCCTCCACAGTAAAAATGATTAATCAACCTCTCATAATTACAAAAATATGAACAAAATGAAAAATTATGATTGGTTAAATGATGTTTGTACGGTTTGTATAAATAACGTGGTTTGCAAGGTAAATCTCCTCTCTCTCTCTCTACATATATATATATATATATATATATATATAGGTCGGGCCGATGATGGCCTTCCCATCCCCGAAACTGATAAAATCACTGAATTTGTCCCCGTCAAAGGTTGTTGAAACAAAATAAAAAAACCATAATAAAACATGGATGAAAACCATAATTTACTCTAGTTTCTAATCAGTTCTCGAAACAAAAATCCCTAAAACTCAATCAGAGGTTGTTTGGTTGGTTTTCAAATAAATTACGTAAGGGTAAAGTTGTTATATGATTTGTTTTGTGTATAGATTAAGAAAGTTTTTTTTTGAGATGATTTTTTCATAGATTTTATGGGTATATTTTTTAATTAGAAAGAACAAATTGGGAAGAAAAAAAAAACCTTATATTTCTATATAAAACTTCTCCCTAACAACTTATTGAATAAAAAATTTTCTATAATTTCATTAAGCTGTTAATAAACATACATTTACTGTTATAGGATTAGGTTCACGTGAGACAAGGTTGTTTTCATAAGACATGTGAGACACGATTTTTACACTTGAAACCTCACAACAAAATGTTGTGAAGGTAAAAAAAAAGCTGAATCTTCACAGTGTTTTGCTATGAAGTTTCAAGTGTAAAAATTGTGTCTCATATTACCTTCATAGTGTTTTGCTGTGAAATTTCAAGTGTAAAAACCGTGTCTCACGTGTCTTTAGAAAACAATCTTGTCTCGCATGATCTCAAATCTACTGTTATAACCATGTTGTTCTCCATATTAGTGTAACCGTTGTATCCTTAGTTCCTTACTCAACGCTATGATGGTTTTGCATTTTTTTGAAATTTTGACGCGTAAGAAAACATCAAGAGCTTTACTTAAAACAACTTTATTTTATTTCAACCAAATGGTTTTTGGCTTAACGATATTGTAGTTTTTGGCCTCCTATGAGGTCAAGGGTTCAAACCTCATCAAAAGTGAAGAATGTGCGTGACTTTATTTGTTGCATTTGCCGTATATAAATATATTGTATATTTCAAAAGACTTTATTTTATTTTCTTTTATATACAAGTTTGCATATAAAGTTGTCAAACATCCATTAATTTTGTTTATAACTCTTTATATAAATGACGGGTAATATTTGAGCAAGTACACGCATTTAAATTTACCATTATAAATTTGAATTTTACAATTATTTATTTATTTATTTTAATTTGTATGCTTTTAAGACCTGTTTGTCGACACCTTAATGAGGTTAACTAAATATATAATTTATTCGATCAGCTATATATAACTATAAGAAATGAAAATACAAATGCAAAATAATGGGAATAGTAATGATCATTGCATCGATACTGTTTGCTTAACCTAATATAATCAATGAAAATTTGTTTTAAATAATACTTCTAATACATAATATATCTTGTACAACTTGGAAAATATAAAATAAGTTCCACCCAACGTGAAAATAGAAAATATGTTACATTCAACATCGAGAGATGGATTAAACGACAATAAAAAAATGTATTTCCACCAATTTGATCAGGTATGGAAAAGAAATACATCAGTTTGAAGTAATTGAATCATTAAACGACAAATAAATGATTCAGCGAAGTCCAAAGGATTCCAATGAGAAGGAGAGTTAGGGTAAAACTGTAAAGACGTAAGAATGAATATCCACCCTTGAATGCACCTTAAGATGAGATGCACCGGACCGATTCCAGTATCAAAGCGTGATTCATTAGTGAGTTTGAGATTAAAGGTGATCAATAGTCCAGATCTCTTTTTACACTTCTCAGCTTAACTCTCTTTCTTACACGATACTTCGCGATCTGAATAATTCTAATCAACCCAAAAAGTTGAAATCTAAACTCTAGATTCTGACCACTTCAGGAAATAAATGAAACCAATCGCACATGGATTAATAATATCTAAGGAGGGTAAGATAAATTACATATACTCCAAAAAGTAGACTGTTTCCGTAAAGATACAGCACAAAATCGACTATAAAGCAACAAAACGATATTTGTTGCAATTGCATAACCTAAAAGGCCCGAGTGTTAATCCTAAGTTTAAGGCCATTTACTAAACGTTTATCGGGTAAATGTTTACCAGTATCACTTAACTTACCGATTGAACATGACAAGGACCGAGAATCTTACCCAGTAAGAGGCATAACAAGGTCCGAGAGCCTTACCCAGTAAGTGAGAAAAAAGACTCTTACCCGGTAAGTGCTTACGGGGTTTAAGATGCTTACCTACATTTTATTTTAATGGTCGAAAATTTTACATGATAATGTACGTGTGGGTAATTTCTCTTGCCAGTAAGCACTTACCCTGTAAGCGTTTGGTAAATGGCCCCTTATATTTTCTCCATTCTCGTAATGAACAGGCGGCTAGAAGTTTTCACCCAGTTTGCTCATGTTCAGGTAAGGTTTTAAGGATCCTAAAAGAATGAATAACAATTCTAAATCTGGTTTGATGTACTTGTTAAGCTATTCTAAAATCCAATCAAACTAAGGGTCAGTTTGTTAGTAGCTTAATGTGCTTAATGGAACTCAGAACTTATTCGATCAGTTATATATGATTGTTTGGTAGTGGCTTGATGATATAGAAAGTGGCTTATTCAATAAGCTTCTAGGGGGGACCTTTATGCAGAAAGCCAAGTTTTTTCAAACTTGCCCTTCCCAATTAAAAAACATGATCCTTTCATCTATATGAAAAATCCTCCCAAATAAAACACCTTCCCGATTTATACAGACAGATTAATCCATGCATACAGCTTTATCCATATAGGATAGTATGGACTTAATGAAAAACCAACCAAATAGCCCAAACCCAGTATATCCCACTCAGATGTAAGGTCTTGGGTGAGATGTAGCCAGACCAGGGGAAAAACGGTTCCTCGTTGCAATGGATGGGTTTTGTAATGAAGATGACATCCGATACCATAGTTTTTGGAGAAAAAAGTCGATGCTTAAATCAATAAAAAACAGCAAGGATGTTGTTCTACAAACGAAAACTCAGTCTGAAACTAGTATGTACAGTAAAAGCTAGTAACTCAGTGTGTGACAAAGATTATGCACCTGTGTAACCAAATGCTTAACTGCTCATTTAACCGAGGTCGTGGATCCAGAGCCGGATTTTTGTTCCACAAAACTGGAACTGGTGCGATACATCTTCCGTCGTGGGAATTTCCTGCAGTATGAAGTCAGAGGCATGTACGTCAAGACCAGACCAAGTAATTCATGTACAAAAAATCAACCATTTATACCCTTTTCTTTGATCTTGTTTTGTGTCTCCTATTTTTATTTCTTTCTACACCGAGTAGAAATCACATCTTCACTTACCTTCGAACCATACGAATGAGCCTCACAAAAGCCAAAATGAACATGATCTAAGGGGCCGTTTACCAAATGCTTACAAGGTAAGCACCTACCAGGTGTCATTTACCTACCTGCTAAGAGGCATCGCAAAGACCGAGAAGTGAGACTCTTACCCGCTTCCCAACAATCCATTTTGATTGCCTAGAATGTTGCCCATTAAGGTTAAGTGAGAGTGGTGAGTCTTAAGCGTTTGGTAAACGGCCCCTACTTTAATAATTAAAGTCTCTGTAAGATGGTTTTTTGCATTTAAATTTACACAATTTGTCTAAAATAGCACGTACTAATAAATTGTAGTGTTTTTTCCTTCTTTGTTTAATTGAATTTTCTTAAAGATTGGTTTCTTCCCAATAAAAATCAAGTACAAAGCTTGAAAATTTTAATCCCTTCTTTTTTCCACTTAAATCAACTGCGGCATTCATAAAAGTATAAGATGAAGTCGTTACATAGAAGCCCAACATACTTGGGCGGTTTGGCAATATGTTGAACACCATTTCTTTCCAAGCCATTATTCCCAAGCTGGATGGAGATCAAACCACTTGATGGCGCTCCTGATGGCTTAGGAGAATCATCAAAACTCAATGTTGAACTTTGACCTGAACCAAAACCTGCAAGCAAGGTCACGGAGACTCAGATGTATACGGAACAAATCTTTTATTTCACAATCGGGTGAGCCGTAGTAGAGTACTAATAAGTTAGTCTAAGCATAAGAACTGAAGCTATGGCATTTATCAGAGCTATGTACGAGCATAATTGTATTTTAATAATTAACATAGGAAAAGTTCTTAAGGTCCTATTCTTTCAGGCCTTCCAAAATTCTCATGTTATGGTTCTCAATTACATGATGGGAGGAGAAAAAAAGATGTGACTATAAGTTCACCCACAAAATGGAGAACAGATGGAAACGGTGTAAATGAGTGGCAGTGACCAAGTGTGCAAACTGGGAAAAAGGACAATTTATTAGTACACTTAAGGGATATGCAACATGGCCTAAACAATATCAAACAGTAGCCTCTATATGCCAAACTTTAGAGACAAAAGCATATAATCATTTGGCACATAAAAGTTGCAATACTCGACTATACGTAGCTTACTAGAAATGGTAACAGACCGACATATAAATAGTAAATACCATTAATTATAATAACAAAATGGGGAGATTCTTCTTGGCCAACTTAAATGTTAATGGGTAAAGTGGTAACTTTAGCTTCAAACCTGAAAACATAGCGCTCCAATGAATATGGGATGTCCCAGAAGGGAAATGGGGAGTTTGTGGTGGAGTTATCTATTCCATGACATTGAATAAGGCTCATGATAAATGGCCTCTACTTCGCAATGTGGCACTGGATTTCCCTCTAAGGGAAATGAACATTGGCATACCTCACACACAAAACCATAGAAAGTCTAGACACTCAAACCTTTATCTGCAAATTTTCATTATGATTAGCTTAGGTTTGCAACTAGCATTTTACTTAATCATGCTATTAAGTTAATTAGATGGTTCATGATGAAAGAAGTTCAACGCCCTAAGGGGGTGTTTGGTTCACACTTCATAGAATGGAATTTGGTGGAATTGGAATCAATCAAAGGAATTTGACTTTGAAGGAGTCGGAATGGAATTCGATGGAATTTGACCACGCGTTTGGTTGGTAGGAATTGGAATGATTTCTCTTCAAAGAATTGGAATCTCCATCTGTGTTTGGAC
>NC_037529.1:3282713-3299208 GCF_001531365.2 Cynara cardunculus var. scolymus
CACCCTGCCCGACTCCTCACCCCACCCTACCCAAAACCCACGACCACTTCTCGTCCCACCCTGCCCGACTCCCTACCCCACCCCCACTCCTGCCTCAATACGCCATGTCTCCACCCCACCCCCTCCTCACCCACATGGGTGGGTAGTGGCGTGGGGGGTAGCTGTGCAGTAATGGCATGGTGGTCAGTGGGTTAGGTGGGTGGTGTGGTCTGAGGGGTGTGGTAATAGTTGTGACGACGGCAATAGTGGCATGGTGGTCAGTGGTATGGGGATGGGGAGAGTTTGGTTGGGGATGTTAGCTGTGATGACAACAGTAGTAAGAAGATATATGTCAGATAAAGCACATTATCTCATCTTATGATATGCATTCAAGTATCAAATCTCTGAGTGGTACCTTGGAAAATTATGACAAGGAAAAAGAGAACTGTGATAGCCATTGCAAAAAGGCTGCTGTTTGATGATGGTGATGGTGATGAAGCTTTAGCTGCTCTCCTCTTCTTCAAGGATTTCAACCTTTCAACCCTCGCACGCCTTTTCATGGCCTGTTCAGCAATCTCCTTAACTAGTTGCAAGTCAGCTGTGTCCAGTGATGGACCCTTACGTGGCCGAGGTGGCTTTGGAGCCTTTCTCGAGTTTGAAGTCTTTCGCTTCTCTTTCAGCTGTGTCTTTTCTAAAAGAGGTGCATGTTCCCCATTATTTCCAAATTTGTTGTGTGTCAATGATTCAATATCTTCATATTCATCGTCACTTGGTTTCACTGAGGTCCTGTAAGAATTACTGATGCATTCACCCTCCTCTGATCCTTCAAAACTCAAAGTTCCAGCTACAGACTGGACCATTGTTTTTGCTCTTTTGTTACCTGTCACAGTCTCATTTCTTCGGTCCTCCTCATATTCACTTTCACTACTCTCAATGTCAACAACAGTGTCTCTATCTTTTGGTGGTTTATTATCATCCATCTGATGTAATCAAGAAGCCTAATATTCTTCAAAAGGTCGGTTTTACCAACTTCTAATTTTTGCATGTATAATCACCACAAAACCTTATCTTTCCGCTGAGGGGGTCCTGCGTGTATGAACATAGTTCAGAATTCCATGTCAATAATGCTTACGACATTTCATTTGTATCATTAACCATTTTACTTCTTATATCTCCTGTTCTAAAGCCATATAAACATGACCCACAAATGAAAATGTTAAATGGTGAAAACAAATTGTTTCGATAAAAGAAAACTAGTGATCTTCCTAAGAAACATCCAAAACACAGAACAGTGAGATTAGCATGAAACACATAATAACAAAAATTACCATATGAGAGCAACCGAGCAAGATGATGTATGGGACATATACAGATCATATAGATCAACAGTAGGAAACAATAAACATACAGATTCTTCCAACAGGAATCTCGAAAGAACAAAATAGTTCTAAATACCAAAATGAAATTATTCTGTCAGTTGGTATCCAAAAATGTATGAACTTTCAGAAACATAAGTTCATAAATTTGGCATCCTATGAGAATTTCATACAGTTTGGAAGCCATCACCTATTTATTCATCGCACATATTCCATAAAACAAATAGAAAACATCATCTGAATATGCAATAAAATACACATCATTATTTCGATATCCTTAGATCAGTGAAAACAAAACAAAATCAAACAAAGCGTACCGGTATATCCACTTGGAAGCAGGGGCCGGAAAAAGGATGATATCCTTAGATCAGTGACTATACCCTAAATTATTGGTAGGGTTTCGTTCTGGATTTTTCTGACAAATCATAGGAAATTTTTCTGAAATATAAATTAAATTTGCAATGTTCGCCATATATTACATCTTAATCATTAGATTTTATGATTTACGAAAGAAGCAGGCCCATGGTTTTAACTCGCCCAAAGTTAGGTTAAATATTATCCTCTTTAGATACATCTAACCACCACCTCCAAAATCAGATAAAAACAAAAAACCACCATTATCCGTTTGACCGATTCATAAAATAACGTGTACCAGACGGCGGAAAAATCCACCGCTGACCGGCGCTACGCCATCATCGCGGCGGCGTCCGTCACCGATCGTTACAAACATACATCAATACAAAGCATAAACCGATGAATAGTTGAAAAAAAAGTGTATCACCTCCGCCAGAGCGTCTTCAACCAACACCAATCGTCCTCCAACGAATCGCTTCCAATGGCGTAGAAATTTCAATCGTGTTTCCAGATTAACACATTTATCGATAAAAATGTAAGAAGATTTGATAAGCAATACATGGAAATTCGAGCCCCACTTTGAATTCAAAATATTGAAGAAATTTTTTTATGAAATCGTATAATCACACGAGCAGAGGAATGTCTGTTCTTCCCTTTCCCAATCTTCTTAAATTTCCACCCGTTGCTTATATATTTTACCCCAATTAAAATTAAAATTTTCAATTTTATGTTGTTTATCCTATCTTTTTTTAATGTATAGATAATTTGTATATCATGCAATGCAGCATGATACATCTTGATTTTAGTGTTTTATTTTATATTTTAGGTCTATTAATATTATAATATGATTTTATATGGTTTTGAGAAAAAAAATATTTTTTATTTTTTGATGAAATATAAATTTAAAGATATTATAAAAAATTTAAAAAAATAAGTGATATTAATATCAAATTAACTATTTAAAAGTTCTTGTTTTTGAATAATTTTCTTAATTCAATTTTTGTTGTAATTTAATTGAAGTTCAAAAACGAAATAATTTATTTTTGGTTTAATAAAATAAATTTTTTAAGATAACAATTAAGTATTATGTTATAACTCAATTATTATCTTAATTGTATTTTAGATTTTTTATATTTAAAATTATGTTTATCATGTATTTAATTATGTTTGTCTATAATTAGTTACACAAATTCAAACATGGAGCTTTAATAAGATGTATCCATGCACATTTTACTTGTAATCTTGAATTTTAAGTAATATGCATCAATAAACAGTAATTTATACATAAAAATGTTTTTAAATAGTTTTTGTCAAAATGCTTTATAATATAGTATAAATAAAAAGTTTTGAAATTTTAGATATTTTAGAAAATAAAAATTAAGTGTTTCAATATTTTATATTTAAAAGTAAAGAGATAACATATTTTAATAAATAAATAAAATAAGGTGTTATAACTCGAATTTTCTTGTGTTTAGTGTTAAAACAAGAGGGAAACTATTGTTCCTTTTTTATTATGGGATCTGTAGTCGGGGAAAAAATTATCCGTTTGATTGAAGGTACTTAATGACAAGTCTAAGGGGGCGTTTGGTTCATAGAATAAAATTCGATGGAATTGAACTTCATCAAATGAATTTGACTTTGGGGGAATGAAATGAAATCTGATGGAATTTGATCATGCCTTGTGATTGCATTTAGTTGCTAAAATTGGATTAGGGAAGGAATTTGTAAGAAAGGAATTGAAGTCCTAGCATATTGTTATGAATTGTAAAAATATGTGCGTAAATGAATCGACTGGAATTGAAAGGATTCCATAGTCTTATTCCATTAACCAAACACTCTATTTGGAATTTGGTCAAATGATTGGATATTCTAATTCCTTTCAATTCTCATGATCCAAACAGCCCTTAAAGGTTTTGATGAAATCGATATTGATGAATGGAACTGGACTAGGAAAAATATATTTTATTGAGAAAAGGTAACAAAGATAAAATACGAGCTTGTTTAACAAAGAGTCTTCCCCCTTTTCTGCCTGTTCTTTGGCCTTAAGAAAGTATCTGAATTCTTAAGAAAAATCATTATTGATGATCCAAGACCATACATATTAACATCAATAAGGGTTTAATCCATATACAAATTCCTTTTCTTAGGAACACATACATGATTCGTCACTACAAAAATGATTAAAATTGTTTTAAAATTTTAGATAATTTAGAAAAAATAAAAATTAAGTGTTTTAGCTCGTAGTGTTTATCTAGTATTTATGTTTATCTGCAGTTAGTTATACGAATTCAAACATTGAGGTTTAACAAGTAGTATTTATACTTAATCAACTTGTAATTTTAAATTTTAAGTAATTGCATTGATAAATGGTATTTTTATGCATAAAAAGCAGTGTTTAAGCGTTTGGCTTAAATGCTTTATAATGTAGGGCAAATTGCATGAAAAAATAATGTACTTTAATTTGATTATTATTTTAGGCAACTTTTAACAAAAATAAGGAAAAACAAAAGAAAAGTGCAAACAGAGAAAAAAAACATGGTTGGACGATTTTACCCCTGGCTTTAATTGATATTTTTAATGGAGTTATTGACGAGGTCCCATTTTCAAAACAAAATCCAAACATGAGAGACAACATCTTGATTTATTGAAGTTCAAGTCTCACTTTCAAAGAAGTCACTAAACTTCAGGGACCAAAAGTGAAGTCTACTAAAAAAAAGTGAGTCAACGTACATATGATAGTCGGTATCATAAAATTGGGATAAATTCATGGGAAATCGACTCAAATAATTATTTCACCCATTTAAATGGATCTTCTAATCATTTATTTTTCTGGTTTACCCAAATGTTACTACGTTCGCAATATTCACATCTGTAATATCATGGATTTGCCTAAAAGATAACAAATATTATCATATTCAACTCAGGTCCACAATTGCGATGGTGCAACTTGCTAACCTGGTGGAATTTGATTTTGTTTTTTTGTCTTTTAGCCAGGTCCGCAATATTGCGATTGTGGATATTGCGGACGTAGTGGCATTTGGATAAACCCATGAGAGAAATGACTAAAAGACCAATTTGAATGAATGAAATGACTATTTGAGTCAATTTTTCTAAACTTATATAGATTTATGGGACTAATACTGGAAATTTAAAATACTGAAATCAATTACTGAACTATAAAACGGGTTTGAAATTTGTGTTTGTTAAAGTAGATATTGTAACCTATTTTCTTATTTTAATRGTGACATCTTATTATAAAAAACCAAAATTTTGTTATAATTATAATCAATGACAAGATTATTTTTGAAAGTACAATCGATGATAAGATTAAATATATCAGTTATATTGATTTCGATGTGTTTCCAAGTTGGTTTATCGATATGATAGTTACTTACATGTGATCGTTTTCAACAGACTCAAAATTCCTAATTTTTCATTTTGGAGAAGTTGTTAAATAAATGTTCAAACTTCAGTTACATTAATATTTTATACCAATTAACCCATAATAATAATTGGCCAAACTTGAAAATTAAGTTTAGATTAGACTACGGGGTGTTTGAGATTGCTTATTTGAAACAACTTATAGTTTTCTAAAAAAAATATTTATTAACTTATTATAAGTTAGAAGGATTTAACTTCTTTAAAAACTTCTTATTACCGGTTTGACACCACTATAAGTTTTTTATCCAAACACTCAAAAGTGTTTATTACCGGTGTTACACCGAAATAAGTCAATAAGTTGTTTTTATAAGCAATCTCAAACACCCCTTGTAATTTTTGTCCATAGAGTTTGAGAAAGATTTTGATATGTGATTTCAAAATTTCAATTTTCATCCCTATAATTTCTAATTTATTGTTGTTTTCGTTCATGAAATTAAATATGTTAAAAATCCTTTATTAACTTAGGAGTATTTTAGTTTTTATTTATTTATTTCTCTTTTTTAGTTTCTTGTAATATTTTTTGTTTTTTTTACTTTTAATTTAATAAAACTATATACTTTTTGCTAAAAATGTTAATAAATAAAAATNTAATTTTTCATTTTGGAGAAGTTGTTAAATAAATGTTCAAACTTCAGTTACATTAATATTTTATACCAATTAACCCATAATAATAATTGGCCAAACTTGAAAATTAAKTTTAGATTAGACTACGGGGTGTTTGAGATTGCTTATTTGAAACAACTTATGGTTTTCTAAAAAAACATTTATTAACTTATTACAAGTTAGAAGGATTTAACTTATTTAAAAATTCCTTATTACCGGTTTGGCACCACTATAAGTTTTTTATCCAAACACTCAAAAGTGTTTATTAGCGGCGTTACACCGAAATAAGTCAATAAGTTGTTTTTATAAACAATCTCAAACACCCCCCCCTGTAATTTTTGTCCATATAGTTTGAGAAAGATTTTGATATGTGATTTCGAAATTTCAATTTTCATCCCTATAATTTCTAATTTATTGTTGTTTTCGTTCATGAAATTAAATATGTTAAAACTCCTTTATTAACTTAGGAGTATTTTAGTTTTTATTTATTTATTTCTCTTTTTTAGTTTCTTGTAATATTTTTTGTTTTTTTTACTTTTAATTTAATAAAACTATATACTTTTTGCTAAAAATGTTAATAAATAAAAATATATATTATTTTGTTATTGTTTATGGTAAAATAATTTTAATATAACTATTTTTATTTTTATTTTTGGTCACCATAGTTTTAGTTTTTTATGTGTTCGATTTATGTTACTAATATCATTTAGTTGCTAGCCGTTGAATTTCCTTCATATAAGAGTATTTTAATTTTTTTTTATTAGGAAATCAATTGATTATATTTTTTATATTATCAAACAAATATATGTAATTTTATTAATATAAAACAACGGATTGTATGAAAATTATTTGATTATTTTATTATAAATTATAAGAAAATAATATAATGTTTTTATATTAATTATCCACAATAGTTTACTTATTTTGTATTAAATTATTCAAAAATGTCAAACAATGCATTGCTCTTTGAGTTCGGAACCTAAGACGCTAAAAGCAATTTGGTCGGGTTGAAAAATCTTTAACTCATTCTAAATCGTATGGGCTGATTGGATTGGTCGGATTGATACTTTAGTACATTAAATATTTTTTTTAACCTTGAAAATGTTATTTTTATGTGCTTATAATTTTTTTTTCGTCATCAACTATTTGATACAACTTATCCAAACTTTTTACGTGCATCACATTCATTTAATTTTCTCAATTTACATATATATGTTCACAGTTATTGAACATATATACAAATGAATTATATAGAGATGTGAACATATTGAAACTATGTGTATATGAAAAGCGTGTGTGATAGTGTAGTTGTCTAATGTATATATATTAATAGAAATTCAACAATTATATCAAATCTAAGAGATAAAAGGATATCGGGTTCATCGGGTTGGGTTGAATTCAGATAATAGTAACCCAATATCTACGATTTGAAAATTTTACAATTCGATTAGACATCATGTTGCTTTGGATTGAGTTGTTTCGCGTTGGGTCGGGTTGGTCGGGCCCTGGCTGGCGGCATTAACAAGATGAAGGAGCGAAGGAGGGGTGTCGAGAACAAGAAGCTAACAATGATTATAAAAACAATAAAAAGAAGTTGAAACACCAAAAGGCGAAATGCTTCACACACGTATGTTTTCATATCGTTGGCATCTCTTTTAACTGGTCAAGTTGTACATGATGGAGTTACAAATAACAAATAATCAATATGTTAAAAGTCTGGTTTAAATGAAATGGTTGATTTAATGCTCCAAACATAAATCGAACTATAAATTTAGTGTCGTGAACATATATCTGATCTACATATATTATGGGTCGTTAATCAAACACTTACTCGGGTAAGCGCTTACCAAGTTATGTTACCTCACCGGATGAATATGGTAATGACCAGGAATCTTACCCGGTAAAAGCGACATAAGGACCACGAATCTTACTCGGTAAGTGAGGACGACGACTGTTATCATGGTAAGTGCTTACCGGATAAATTGTTGCATACGATGTCGTTTTAGTGGACTAAAAACCTTACCCGGTAAGTAAATAATAGTGTTAAATTTTATCGGTAAGCACTTACCGGGTAAGCGTTTGACAAACGACCCCTTAATATGATGTAACTCGATTAGACAAACTAATTTATCTTAAACAATTTAATTGATTTTGGCTAAATCGCATAGTTTGACAACATGTATTCATACCTAATTCATTATTATTGAAGTCGCCTCCATAAATTGCAACCCCCTCAAACAATTTTTATATTTCAAAAACACTTTTTTATATATTTTTATTATTAATCTATACTATATTATACAACATTTGACNGTAATTTTATTAATATAAAATAACGGATTGTATGAAAATTATTTTATTATTTTATTATAAATTATAAGAAAATAATATAATGTTTTTATATTAATTATCCACAATAGTTTACTTATTTTGTATTAAATTATTCAAAAATGTCAAACAATGCATTGCTCTTTGAGTTCGGAACCTACGACGCTAAAAGCAATTTGGTTGGGTTGAAAAATCTTTAACTCATTCTAAGTTGTATGGGCTGATTGGATTGGTCGGATTGATACTTTAGTACATTAAATATTTTTTTAACCTTGAAAATGTTATTTTTATGTACTTATAATTTTTTTTGGTCATCAACTATTTGATACAACTTATCCAAACTTTTTACGTGCATCACATTCATTTAATTTTCTCAATTTACATATATATGTTCACAGTTATTGAACATATATACAAATGAATTATATAGAGATGTGAATATATTGAAACTATGTGTATATGAAAAACGTATGTGATAATGTAGTTGTCTAATGTATATATATATTAATAGAAATTCAACAATCATATCAAATCCGAGAAATAAAAGGATATCGGATTCATCGGGTTGGGTTGAATTCAGATAATAGTAACCCAGTATCTACGATTTGAAAATTTTACAACTCGATTAGACATCAGGTTGTTTTGGATTGAGTTGTTTCGCGTTGGGTCGGGTTGGTCGGGCCCTGGCTGGCGGCATTAACAGGATGAAGGAGCGAAGGAGGAGTGTCGGGAACAAGAAGCTAACAATGATTATAAAAACATTAAAAAGAAGTTGAAACACCAAAAGGCGAAATGCTTCACACACGTATGTTTTCATACCGTTGGCATCTCTTTTAACTGGTCAAGTTGTACATGACGGAGTTACAAATAACAAATAATCAATATGTTAAAAATCTGGTTTAAATGAAATGGTTGATTTAATGCTCCGAACATAAATCGAACTATAAATTTAGTGTCGTGAACATATATCTGATCTACATATATTATGGGCCGTTAATCAAACACTTGCTCAGGTAAGCGCTTACCAAGTTATGTTACCTCACCGGATGAATATGGTAATGACCAGGAATCTTACCCGGTAAAAGCAACACAAGGACCACGAATCTTACTCGGTAAGTGAGGACGACGACTGTTATCATGGTAAGTGCTTACCGGATAAATTGTTGCGTACGATGTCGTTTTGATGGACTAAAAACTTACCCGGTAAGTAAATAATAGTGTTAAATTTTATCGGTAAGCACTTATCGGGTAAGTGTTTGATAAACGACCCCTTAATATGATGTAACTCGATCAGACAAACTAATTTATCTTAAACAATTTAATTGATTTTGGCTAAATCGCATAGTTTCACAACATGTATTCATACCTAATTCATTATTATTGAAATCGCCTCCATAAATTGCAACCCCCTCAAACAATTTTTATATTTCAAAAACATTTTTTTATATATTTTTATTATTAATCTATACTATATTATACAACATTTGACAAAAATTCTTAAAAACCATTTTTTATATATGAAATATTGTTTATTTGTGCATATTACTTATAATTTAAGATAAATTATGCGTAAGCACATCTATTAAAGTTCTATGTTTGAATTCGTGTAACTAATTGTAGATAAATATAATCAGATAAAKGATAAACATCTCATTTTAAAATATTTACTAATAACGTTCACCATRGTTTTAAGCAAAGTTCAAAATGGCATTGGGTGTGGCATGACGACAAGGTTAAACCTCAAGCCTTACACGTCATAACGAGGACGTGACGTTTTTCAAAGCGTGACATAAGACGGCAAAAAATCGTCTTTGATTAAATATTCAAAATAAAACTTAGAAAGGGTAATTTTACTACTTCGTTTTAATCACGAGTCCATTACATTATGAATTTGTGAGTGATATGTTAGATAAATCTATGAAAATATAAAATCTAAATTTAATAGCGTAAAAACACAAAAACTAAAATAAACAAAACTATAAACTAATTTTTTTTTTAAAGTCACGCCTTGTAAAAATGTGTGTCACGACGCGCCTCAAAACCCCCTGGCGTGAGCCACGTACTACATAAACATTATGGGTCTTCTCGTAACATCGGAAACGCATTTTTGCGCCATATCGGGCTATGGCATCCTTAAACACTCGTGTTAAGTTAGATTCAAAATTATTTGGTCAGTCTTTTGTTCTAGGCCTTGTGTGTTACAAATGATATCAGAGCTGATTCGTGTACCATAGGGATGGTGGGACATGCACCCTCTCCTCTCTATGCATTGTGCTTAATAACCTGTGCTTAAGAGATTTAATAGTTTATGCATGAAGCTCAATAAGTTGTACTAAAGATGTTTTTAGAATTTATACCAAAAATGCTATATAAGATAGATAAGATAACAAGAAGACCGAGTGGGAGTAGAGATGCACAATTGGGTCTAGGCCCAAAAATCAGACCTAGGATAAGCCTGGACCCGCCCTTGGAATACTACCTGATAAGTATCATGATCAATTATAGGAGAATTGGACATTAATTTTTGACCGCTCAACCTACCTTGGAAGGACATACTATGTGTCCAACTCTAACTGAGACCATTGTCATATCTAACACCCTGATTTCAATCTCCATATCAATCATAATGTCGACAAATTGACTATTGAATATTAAAAATTATAAAAAATTATGTATTTTTTAATCATATTCATGTATTTAGAAAACTAATAGTATGTTTATTAAATAAGAGCTGAAAATCTCTTAGGTGGCGTTTGTCTTTTAGGAGATGCTGAAGTATGAAATCTGATTTCACTTCTGATTTTTAAGAGGTGGTGCTGAAGTCTGAAATCTGAATCAGTCAGACTGTTTATTTTTGTAAATTGACAAACGTCTGAAGTCTGAAATCTGAATCAATAGTTTGCTTTTGTAACCAACAAAACATATGAATATGTATAATTTCTGATTTCATTTATGTTTATGTTCCCAAGATTCATTTAATTCTTCCTTAACCTCCACATCAAGTCTTCCATCCTCAATCTCCACCCTCATCCCACCACCATCAACCACCGTCCACCACCACTCCTCCTCTAAAATCCAATGCCCAAATTCACCTCTAAAATCGAAGCAAATCTCCATCATGATGAAAACTACAGGGACAAAAATACTTTGATTCACGAGGATAAAGGTGTACAACTACTGGTTTGCACAGGAACGAAAACCCACAGTGGTGAAAAACCACAGAGAAGAAAACCCTCTTGATTTGGATCTGATTTGGGTCGATTTGAAGCCACCAGAGGTGATGGATGGTGAACTCGATCGATTGAGAGGGTGAAGTCGATCGAATGATGAAGTAGAAATCGGTTCTCTGGATAGTTTTTAGGATTAAGAGGAAAATAAGTGGCTAGATTATCACTTAATTTTTAAGAGGAAAATAAGTGAAAAATAAGTGATAAGTGGCTCTGAAAGAAAAAGAAAAACAAACAGTCTAAATTGCCTTATGTCTGACCGAATCAGACATAAGTGGTAAAATAAGAGTTTTTTTCAAAAAACAAACACCACCTTATAATCCTCTGAATTTTTAAGTGGTAGTATAAACCCTTAATGGGCTCTTACTTGCACACGAGGACACCATATCGATCTCTCGCTTGATCTCTAGCTACCAAATCATATCGATCTATCCAAATCATACGAACTAGACACCATATCGATCTCTCGCTCGGTCTCAAGCTACCGATCTATCCAAATCAATCTCTGCAAAACGATCTCTGCAAATCGATCTCTCCTATATATGAGTCATTTTTTGAGTATTATCAAACCAACGAGCAAGGGGATGATGGCGACACAATTAATGCAAAATGAATATTGGTTCTAGTCGTTATGAGACATTGTTCGTGTTTATATTGATTCAGATTTCATAATCCAGACGTAAAAACAAACAGTCTGACTGATTCAGACTTCAACACCACCTCTTATAAATTAGAAGTGAAATCAGACTTCAGAACCTATTAAAAAACAAACGCCACCTAAGACTCACAACTTATTTGGTCAGGTACATTTGATTGTTTGATAGTTGCTTGATGATATAAGCGTGTCTTATTTAGAAAGCAACTCTTTCAATCTGACCCTTCCAATTAAAACACTCTTTTCATCTATAAAAAACTGTCTCAAACAAAACTTTCTTAGTTTATTTATACTATATTATAAAACATTTGACAAAAACTCTTAAAAGCTATTTTTTATGCATAAAATATTGCTTATTGATGCATATTACTTAAAATTCAAGATTACAGGTAAAATGTGCATGAATATAAGCTTCATATTTGAATTCGTGTAACTAACTGTAGATAAACATAATCAAATATGTGATAAACATCATTTTAGATATAAAAAATCTAAAATATAATTAAGATAATCATTGAATCATAACAAGAATACTTAATTATTATCTTAAAAGTAATTATTTTAATAAACCAAAAATAAATTAGTTCGTTTTTAAACTTCAGTCTTATCATAATAAAAAATTAAATTAAAAAAATTACACAAAAATGAAAACTTTTTTAAATAGTTAATTTGGTATTGATATCGATTAATTTTTTTCAAAATTTTATAATATATTAAAATTATATTCCATTTAAAAATAAAAAGATTTTCTTTTTATCAAAACCACATAAAATCGCATTATAACATCGATAAAGTCAAAATATAAAACGAAACATTAAAATAGTAATGTACCTCGGTGCATTGCATGGGTACTTTTCTAATACATACAAATTAATTTACACAAACATCTTTGTCCATACAAAACTTAATGAAAAAAAAAAAACCTTTAAATCAATATAATAAAAGTAATCCCTCTTGCAAAACACGCACTTTTTTTCCCTAACCCATGCTTTCTAAATTCTTCACTCTTGGCATACTCCAACAGTCATCGGCGAGACCAAATATCCACTTCGCTACGTGCTTATCTCCATAGGCCCCACGTCTTATAAATATCAACATCACCTTCTTAAAATCTTAATAAATCAATACCACAACGCCAGACTAAATAAATAACTCTCTCACGCCGTTGGATACATGCCCCGTGCTTCTCAAGCACTTCATTAGGTAAAGATTCTTCCTTCAAAAAATTCAAATTCGAATTAAGTATACTTTTTGAATACAATAATCGCACCAATTCTATTCAAGACAATGTTGATTTCTTTTTAACTTTTGGTAATCTGATGGAATATTCTCGACGAAATTCGTCGCATTTGTTTTATATACTTGGAGTAATTCTTCATGTTTTTTCATCGATTGTTTGCTATTTTTTAAGGCGGAAAATTGTTTTTTATGCTCAGTTTCATTGAACAATGGCTGTGAGATCAAAGCGTGTGACGGATCCTCTAGATGAACGAGTCAAAGATCGAATCGTCGGCCGTGACAGGCCGGAACTGGTGTACGGTAGCAGCGGTAGCGAGCACAGCGGATCCGGTAACCAAAACGGTGATGATTCATCATCCTCATCCAATTCTCTCTCTTATCTTCTTCATTGCTTCGATGAGCACCGGGAGGAAGAGGAAAAGGAAAAGGAAGATGCCGTTAACGGCGATGAATTAGACGGAAGTCATTTGCAGGATAACGATTCTGATTCTGATTCCGATCGTGTGGAAGCGAAATTTGAAGTAATTATTTCGACATTGCGTGATCTAAATGTTGATAGGTTCAGGAACGTTCTCCTCGCGAATGTTGTAAAAGCTAGGGAGATTTTCCGCAGTCTAAGACCTAACGCACAGATTCTTAACCGTAACGTGATGTTGTTTCTTCAAAACCTCGGCTATAACGCCGCGATCTGCAAGACAAAATGGGAAACCTGCGGCGGACTCACGGCCGGTAACTACGAGTTCATCGACGTCCTCCGATCCGATTCCGGCGTTCGTTACTTCATCGAACTCAACTTCTCCGGTGAGTTCGAGATCGCCAGACAGACAACTCAGTTCCAGAGATTCTCACAGAAATTGCCGATTGTTTTCGTCGGAACAAGTGCAGATTTGAAGATGATCGTGAAATTTATGAGCGACGAAATAAGACGGTCACTGAAGAGCAGAGGATTACTTCTCCCTCCGTGGAGAAAAAACCGGTTCATGCAGAACAAATGGTTCGGTCCGTACCGACGAACCGTAAATTATACTCCGGCTAACATGTTGTCGTCTATACCGGTTCCGGTGAACAATACGACATCAGGCGTTAATTGCAGTTTGATCGGATTTAACGTCGTTGACGGTGCTCCGTTACTCCCTGCGGCAACCCGTACAAGATAATTTAAAATATTTCGTAATCTATAAAAATTGCTGCAATTTGATCAGACAAGAAGAGTAGATATTATTATAGTACAAGAAAAACTGATATAAAGATACTCGAGTGGACAAAATCTCATAATCTACTAATCCATGTTAATCTACGGATGAGCATATTCCGTATGTTTAAACTTATTCTTGATTATTAAAAAAATTGATCAAAAACACTTGATTTATTAAAACTCTAAAATAACTTTTGGGGAATACAAGGTTATAAAAGTTGGAGCTGGTTTTAATGAATACTCTCATTGTTTTATAATATAAAATGTTAATTATAATAAATAATTTCTATAAACTTTCATAAATATTTATTCTTATCATTTTTATAAATATCTTGATTTTTATTANTGGTTTAATAAAATAAAATTTTTAAGATAACAATTAAGTATTATGTTATAACTCAATTATTATCTTAATTGTATTTTAGATTTTTTATATTTAAAATGATGTTTATCATATATTTAATTATGTTTGTCTATAGTTAGTTACACGAATTCAAACATGGAGCTTTAATAAGATGTATCCATGCACATTCTATTTGTAATATTGAATTTTAAGTAATATGCATCAATAAACATTAATTTATACATAAAAAATGTTTTTAAATAGTTTTTGTCAAAATGCTTTATAATATAGTATAGATAAAAAGTTTTGAAATTTTAGATATTTTAGAAAATAAAAATTAAGTGTTTCAATATTTTATATTTAAAATTAAAGAGATAACATATTTTAATAAATAAATAAAATGAGGTGTTATAACTCGAATTTTCTTGTGTTTAGTGGTAAAACAAGAGGGAAACTATTGCTCCTTTTTTATTATGGGATCCGTAGTCGGGGGAAAAATTATCCATTTGATTGAAGGTACTTGATGACAAGTTTAAGGAGGCGTTTGGTTCATAGAATGGAATTCGATGGAATTGAACTTCATCAAATGAATTTGACTTTGAGGGAATTGAATGGAATCTGATGGAATTTGACCATGCCTTGTGATTGCGTTTGGTTTGCATGAAATTGAATTAGGGAAGGAATCTGTAAGAAAGGAATTGAGATCCTAGCATATTGTTATGGAATTGTAAAAATCTGTGCGTGAATGAATCGACTGGAATTGAAAGGATTCTGTAGTCTTATTCCATGAACCAAACACTCTATTTGGAATTTGGTCAAAGGATTGGACATTCTCATTCCTTTCAATTCTCATGGTCCAAACAGCCCCTAAAGGTTTTGATGAAATCGATATTGATGAATGGAACTGGACTAGGAAAAATATATTTTACTGAGAAAAGGTAACAAAGATAAAATACGAGCTTGTTTAACAAAGAGTTTTCCCCCCTTTTCCGCCTGTTCTTTGGCCTTAAGAAAGTATCTGAATTCTTAAGAAAAATCATTATTGTTGATCCAAGACCATACATATTAACATCAATAAGGGGGTGTTTGGTTCATGGAATTTGGTGGAATTTAAAGGAATTGGAATGTCCAAATCTTTGACCAAATTCCAAATCCCATGTTTGGTTCACATAATAAATGTGAAGGAATCATTCCAATTCCATCCAATTCCTTAATTCATTGATTTCACAATTCCTCCGCATATATCACGGATTTCAAATTCCAATCCGACAAATTCCTTAGCCCTAATCCATTCATCGACGATGTATCTCGATTTGCTCTATTCTGCTATGCTCGATCTCCTTTGCTTAATCTCGTTTAAAACTAAGAATGACAATGGGCCAGGTTCGGGCCGGTTATTGGTATCCCTGTCCCAGAAACCGATAATTAAAACCGTCCCCATGACCTCCCTGATCCCCGTCGGGGATCTTATCGGGTCCCGCGGTTTTCCCGATCCCCGTTGGGGAATCCGTGAAAGTAAAAATCATCTTTTTCCCGTTCACCGTTGATTGCAACCGAATCCGAAACCCGAAACAGATCTAAAAATCCCCGTTAAAATCCCCGAATTTAATATATATATATATATATATATAGGTGGAGGTTCAAACGAGAACCACTGTGATTTACGAAAACGCGAGAACAACTCAATAACCACAAACTTTTTTAATTAATAAATTAACTTTTATTATATATAAATAATTTAATAAGGGCAGTAAT
>NC_037529.1:3300373-3309973 GCF_001531365.2 Cynara cardunculus var. scolymus
TTCCATTATTACCCTTTTAATTTTAAATTTTTTTGAATCTTTTTAAATTTTAATTTTAATTTTAAAAATCTTTTAATTTTATTTTTTATCACAATATGTGGTTATTGAGTTGTTCTCGTGTTTTCGTAAATCACAGGGGTTCTCGTTTGAACCCTTCCCTATATATATATATATATATATATATATATAAAAATTAAAATTAATATATATACACATATCAAGCCGGGCCGGCCGGGCCAGGCCGATGATCACCGTCCCCTCCCCCGTCCCCGTTAAAATCCCCGAATTTGTTACCGATCCCCGCCCCGTCCTCGAACCCAGCCCGAAAGTTTCGGTTTCAGTTTTTTTTGCCTGTAATTTTCTCGTTGAATTCCGTGAACGAAACAAAAAAAATCTAATTCGGTTAAGAATTCCATTCCAATTTCATTCAACCAAACGCAATGAAAAGACATGGTCAAATTCCATCAAATTCTTCCCTCAAAGTCAAATTCATTTGATGAATTCCAATTCCATTGAATTACATTCTACGAACCAAACGCCCCCTAAGGGTTTAATCCATATACAAATTCCTTTTCTTAGGAACACATACAAGATTCGTCACTACAAAAAGGATTAATTGTTTTAAAATTTTAGATAATTTAGAAAAAATAAAAATTAAGTGTTTTAGCTCGTAGTRTTTATCTAGTATTTATGTTTATCTGCAGTTAGTTATACGAATTCAAACACGGAGGTTTAACAAGTACTACTTATACTTAATCAACTTGTAATTTTAAATTTTAAGTAATTGCATTGATAAATGGTATTTTTATGCATAAAAAGCAGTGTTTAAGCATTTAGCTTAAATGCTTTATAATGTAGGGCAAATTGCATGAAAAAATAATGTACTTTAATTTGATTCTTATTTTAGGCAACTTTTAACAAAAATAAGGAAAAACAAAAGAAAAGTGCAAACAGAGAGAGAGAGAAAACATGGTTGGACGATTTTACCCCTGGGTTTAATGGATATTTTTAATGGAGTTATTGACGAGGTCCCATTTTCAAAACAAAATCCAAACATGAGAGACAACATCTTGATTTATTGAAGTTCAAGTCTCACTTTCAAAGAAGCCACTAAACTTTAGGGACCAAAAGTGAAGTCTACTAAAAAAAGTGAGTCAACGTACATATGATAGTCGGTATCATAAAATTGNTAATATCAGGTAAGAACTTTAAAAGTTATTATTTTTATGAAAGATAATTAACAATAATTAAAATAAGACAATCACAAAATTAGTTAGTTTCTTTCTTTTTGAATGATAATTTTTTATTCATGCTTGATATTGTATACCAAATTAATTTGTATTTTATAAATGCAAAGTTTTTTCTTCAATTATTTTCTCAACCATAATTTTTGTATTAACTTGGATATCCAACTCGTTATATAAGCCGACTAATCGCAGAACGATCACCCGCTTCGTGGGTAGCCTGAACTCACCGCATTTTAACTTCCCTGGTTACAAGGGAATTTTTTTTTTCTTCTTGGATTTAAACCAGGATCTCCAGACACTTTTTACCTTTGGAGTCCAAACTCAAACCAATTGACCAGTAAGCTTGTGGTTACACCCTAATTACTTTTGACACCAAAGAACTTCACCCTTCAATCTCAACCATGATTATCAGTTTTTGATATAATGCACCAAATACAACCCTTACAAAAACAAGTTTATTTTTTATTTTTATTCATTTAAAAGAGAGATCAATTACTTATTTTTTAAACAAAAAGGCATTAAATTATTCAACCTCGACAGTACAAAAAATGTTCAAAGTATTAATTAAAGCATTCGATATCTCAAAGTACATGACGAGAGAAGAAGTTTAAGAGAATACTGAGTTAAAGTATACGCAACCTTATTTGTTTGTCTCGTAATAGACCTAGCAGAGTAAGAGTCATTTTGACGGACGCTCATGTGGCACCGAGAGATAAAATCACCAAATTTTGAGTCGGCATTTTTAGAGAAGTTTAAAACATCAACCACCTACTTGGCATCTTCGAAGATTACAACCCGTTACAAAAATGTAGTGCCCAGTACATAGCTAGGAAATAAGTTACTTCAAAAATCACCCTTTGTGTCATTTTTTGCTTTAGTTTGAATTAAGTATTAATAATAAACCTGATATAATTTTTAAAGTATATTACAAATTTCATCCATGCAATTATTTCAAATTATAAATAAAATAATTACAATTATATTGTTGTCCTCGAGCATGTAGCTTAGTTGGCCAAGGCCAAAAGATTTGAACGACTTTGTTAAAATAAAAACAAGCTCAAGTTCAAATCTTGTGGGAAACTCAAGGGAGAACAGATGTCAGTTTGAGTAGGATCACGTGCACCAAATTGACTTATTTTTGCAAGTAGGATTTTTTTTAGGTATAAAAAGTGCATCCGTTAAACTTTAAAGGGATGCACCAACATATTATAAAATATAATAAACATCAACTAAAAAATGAAAAAACCGATGAGTCTCACAAAATCAACCAAAAAATCAAAAAAGACCCCCGAATTTGTCAAGAAACTTAAAAATTCCTCGAAATCAACAAAAAATAACTTTAAAAATCCCTTAAAACGGTGGAATCCAACTAAAACCACATCGGTCGAATTTTCAGACCTTTGAGGGAAGGGATGGACCTGGTATGGAGCATACGGTTATTATTCCTCCGTTTCGAAGGGTAACTTTTTTTAGGTTCGTGAAATGTGCAACCGTATTAATTTGTTGTGTGTCATCGTATGTATTTTGAAACTACAATAAAAACAAGTTTTATTTGGTAGAGTTGGTTTGCAAGACTTTTATCCCACCACCCAAGTTCGAATCATGTTAGTGTCATTTTCATAGTCAAATGATGTCACTATTTGAAAAAAGCTTAAGTATATTTGTTTCTTATTGTCAAACGATGTCACCATTTGAAATTCTTTTCTCTATATTTTTTTTTCTTATAGGCAAATGGTGTCACCGTTTGATAAAAATTATGGGTCCGTCCCCATTTGAGGGTGCACCTGCTCGACAAAAATCAATGGTCCACCATCGAGGAGACAAAATTGAACCTTATTGTTAGTCTCACCACTTAACCGACTCCGAAATACTTTCTCACATATGATTTCTTAAAGACAGGTTCCTTGTAATACCAGTCGATCATCCTTTTTGCTAAAATTATAATGACATTATTAAGATTTACAATTTAATTGGGGCATAAAGTGAAATATGGGTATGCGACGAGGAGGAGGTTGGCGCCAATGGTTTGGTTTTCTTTGAATTTTGGCCCTTGGAGGAAGGAGAGAGGTGAATGGAGCCCACAACGACCATTGCCTTAATGGTAATGGAGGGTCGCTATTGGTCCACTTGTCCTTTTCTCCTTTAAAAAGCCACCTTTCCTCACATTCACATATGATTCCTTACACTCAATGCTCCCAACTTTTTTTTTTGACACTTGCTCTAAATCACATGAAAATGTGTGTCTCTTAAACAAATCTTGATTTAGTATTCGTTTATCAAACGTTTATCTGATAAGTGCTTATTAGGTCATGTTACTTTATCGGATGAATATTATAAAAGCTGAATATTATGTGGTAAGAGTTATGACAAGGACCGAGAGTCGTACCATGTACGTGAGGGTGATGACTCTTACCTGGTTAAGGTTTACCAGGTAAATTGTTGCACTTGATGTTGGTTTTGATGGACAAAAATCTTATTGCGTAAGGTAAGTGTTGAATTTTACCGGTAAGTGTTTTTTTGGATAAACGGCTCCTTAAACTCGATTAAAAAGAAAATATTAGAACATATATATGAGCTCGATAACAATTTGAATCAAGCTCTTATATACTTGAATCTGGCTCTTAGAAATCGTTTTCTAAACGTTTATTGGGTAAACGTTTATCGAGTCATTTACCTTATCCAATTAACATGACAAATGTCAAGAATCATACCTGTTAAGAGTAATGGACCTTAGATTTTTGTCGAGCAAGTGCACCTTTAAGGTGAATAAGAGGCCCGCAAAGTCATCTGATGTGTTTTTAGTTGAATTCCACCATTCCGAGGGATTTTTCTCAAGTATTTTAGTTAATATTTGATGAAATTTTCATTTTTTTTCGTTGATTTACGAGGAGACTTTTCCGGTTTTTTGGTTGATTTTGAGGGACTTCTTTTAGTTTTGTGGTTGACGTTCTTTGGAATTTATTAATGCCGGAAGCACCTCTCCAATTTTAAGTTGATGTTTGATGATTTTTTTTTTTGGTTTTTTCGTTGACTTGCAAGAGACTTTCTTGGTTTTTTGGTTGATTTCGAGGGATTTCTTTCAGTTTTAGGGTTGACGTTCTTAGATTTTTTTTTTAATTCTGGGAACACCTCCCAAAGTTTAGACAGGTAAATCTTTCATACCCAAAAAAATCCTACTTACGAAAATAAATTGAGCGGGTACACGGGATCCCACTTAGGCATCCGTAGGTCAGCCCCTGCCTAGTAAGAAGCAAAGACAAAGAATAAGAGTCTTACCTAGTACGGGAGTGTGAGGACTATTACCGTAGTCGCTTACCGGGTAAAATTGTTGCATACAATGTTATGTAGATGGTCAAAAATCTTATCAGGTAAGTCCAATAATAGAAGTTGTGACTCTTACTGGTAAAATCTATCTAGTAAACGTTCTGGTAAACTCCCCTTTTTTATACTTACAAGTTGTACATTTTCATGAAACATGGGACCTAAAATTACGAAAAAGTTTAGAATTATTGACCCTCTGACTAACGGGTATATGATTTGAAATCAGTGGGCCAGTAGAATAGGTTTACTTATTACTTTATTTGTTTTAAAACAAATACAATATTTTGATATTAATATTGTAATTTAATAAAATAATATAAAATACCTAAAATGATTTTTGGTTATGTACTGTGTTTAATCTAATGTTATTGTTTACAGTGATCTTTTTTTTCAATTAAGATGAATAAACGTTACATAGCATAAAAACCAACCCTTTGTTACAGTGTGAATTGTGGCATATTTATCCATGAAATTCATGGGCATTAATATTGCGATTATTTGTATATTCATCGATGAACCTACATTGGCTAAAATCATTAATGTATATGAACATTAAAGGTATATATTCACATATGAATGTTTCATAATATAATGTTGATCTTTTATTCATATATGAATATAAACATATATGAAAGGATGAAGGAGTACATATGGTGTTGATGCCAAGAAGATGGGTGCAAATGATGAAATTATAAAAAACGTGCATGGATTTGTTTGTCATACTCGAAATCTTCACCTTTTCAGTTGCCAATTTGATTTACTACACACCCAAGAGTTTGTACATCAGCTGCAAACTCTTGTTATTCTACCTTAAAACCATAAAAACCGATGTACATGCATATCCAAGTGGTGGCTCCAAGCCTCCAACGCCTCTTTTTCCACCAATTTAGCACAAACCAGTTCAATATATGTTGGTAGTGCTACTACTCACAGTATTGTTATTCATAACCAATATGATTAAAGGAAGCCACCAAGGGTTTTTTGTGAGACCCGTAAGACCAATTCTCAACATTTGGATTAGATCTACAATCTGAACATTAATAATTACAAAATTGCTACGAGACTTCTAAATAATCACAAAATTGTCACCGTGCAACTTTAAATCATTAGATAATTAGCTTTTGATCAATGAACATAAATTGGTCTTATGGGTCTCACGAAAAACCCTTGATATCACGTGAACCCAATCATATATATATATATATGGGCGATGAAATACAATGCTCTAAATTATACAATCAATACAACCCACCTATCCACCATCCATTTTTTTTAATTAAGGATAGTTACAATTGATTAAGGGGTTGTTTGACAGTTGCTGAATGGTTTGGTGCAGAATGATTAAGTGATCATAATGATTAAGAGGCTTTCACGATATAGTGCAAAATTAAATATAATTGTTTGATAATTATTTACAATTAAAATCAGGGCCCTTAATAGTTAAGGGAGACTCATGATACAAAATCATTCAGAGGGTTTTAGAACCATTAAGAAGCAAAAAATAATTTGCCAAACAAGATTCACCTCTTAATGATTCAGATATCATCTCTTAATGGAATTATTAAGAGCTAAACAAACAATCCCTAAATGATACCCCTTGATGATCAAATGAACGTTCTTGTAAGGGTTATATATTCGGGCATTCCATTAAATGTTTTCACCAATCCAGGTGAACTAATTATATATGTAAAAACTAAGCTTAACTCAACATCAATTTATGCATAGCATAAGAAGTATAAAAAGAGCATATTCCTATTGCCATCCTCATCCTCAACAGAATTTGTCCATTTACATTATATATGCATCTGATTCAGCCAATTCCATGCTTATTTCACATTACCGATAAAATTCAACACTATCGCTTACTTATCAGGTAAGATTTTATTCACTAAAACGAATCGTATGCAACAATTTATCCCAGTAAGCGCTAACCATGGTAAGAGTCTCTCGATTCTTGTCTTCGCTCTTACCGGGTAAGATTTTTAGTCCTTGTCATATTCATCCGGTAAAATAAAGTGACTTGATAAGCGCTTACCCGGGTAAGTGTTTGGTAAACAACACCTAAATTTTGTTTTCTTTTTTAATTGAAATATTCATTTAGTTATAATCGTAGCATTAAATGCCGTGATCAATAATTTGGTTCTCAAAGTGTTTTTTGAAAGGCAAATTTAATTAAGAAAGAAGGGAAAACAAAAGAAGTCATCCGGACGGATCAGTGAAAAACAGAAAAACGCTCCAAGACCCACCAAAAAACCGAAACAAAGGAGGAACGAGAGAGCTAAATCAACCGCCGCAAAAGGGTTGTGGAACCAAGAGATTCGAGAAATTGATGTACATTGGATATTGTTTTATATAGATTGTTATAATATTTATACTATATTATAAAACATTTGACAAAAACTCTTAAAAACCATTTTTTATGTACGAAGTACTGTTTATTGATGCATATTAATTAAAATTTAAGATGATAAGTAAATTTTGCATAAGTATAACTTATTAAAGCTTCATATTTGAATTTGTGTAACTAACTGTACATAAACATAATCAAATATTGGATAAACATTCCATTTTAAATATAAAAAACCTAAAATATAATTAGGATAATCATTGAGTTATAACGGAATACTTAGTTATTATCTTCATAAAAAAATTATATTATTAAATCTAAATTAAATTTCTTTATTACTAAACCTAAATTAAATTATAATTAAATAAATTAAATTAAGGAAATTACACCAAAACACAAGAACTTTTAAAAAGATTAATTTGATACTGATATCGATATTTTTTTTTTCAAAGTTTTATTTATTGTTTTCTTAAAACCACATAAAACCGTATTACATCGACATAAAAAAGGAATAAAACGAAACATTGAAATCAAGATATGTCTCGATGCATTGCACGAATACCATTCTAGTTTAAATTAAAATAAATACCCTTTTTTGCATTATATTAAAATGTATAGCACTGTTCATAGTATGGGCCAAGCCCATTATTTTTAGACTAAAACCATTCCTTTTATTTTTTCCAATTTGTTCATAACTTTTAAGGCTAAGGGGATCATTTAATTCAGCGAATAAGGGTGTGCAAAACCTGAATTATTTAAACTCATTCGACTCAAATTTATGAAAACGTCGGATATTTGACTTTATGTCCCACCCGGAATACGATAAATTGATTAGGTTTAGGGTTTCGGGATCCAACTCGTTCGTATACAGAAATTTATGGATTGATATTCTTTATCTATACTATATTATAAAACATTTGACAAAAAACTCTTAAAAATCACTTTGTATGTGTAAAGTACTGTTTAAAAATGCATATTACTTAAAAATAAAGATTGCAAATAGATTGTGCGTAATTACAACTTATGAAAGCTTCATATCTGAATTCGTGTAACTAACTGCAGCTAAACATAATCAAATACAGAATAAACATCTCATTTTGTTGTTGGACTTTGTTAGGGTTTTTTTTTCTCTCTCCAAAATTAGTTAGATAATTTACAAAATATGGAAATTTTGAATTTCCGTTCATTTTTTTGTTGCAAAGGAAAAAGTTGAGGGGAAATTCACTCGAACCCAACTCGACGTCGTCTGAACCACCTGAACCCTGTGGGTTTCTCGTATACGAACTTGATTTTCAGGGATTATATGAGATCTCCAAAATCCGAGCGGTTTTCGTTTTTCACCCGTTCCGTCTCATCCGATGCACACCCTGAGTGGTTGAAACCGTACACTTTGGTTATACTTGTTGAAAGACTAGATGTTTAACGAAAATCTAGTTAATAAACTAGATCTATTGATCGAGTTGATTCACCATTATTTTTTTTAAACATATAAGATAATTAATATATTAAATATAATTATAAAAACAAAAATTTATATATATGTTTTGGTAAAAAAAATGGCATAAAGAAGTACAACAATTTATTCTTCCTTCTTCTTATCTATTCGGTTTTAATAGTAATTAAATAAAACTTAAATTATGGGTCGTTTTCAAAACATTTATCAGGTAAGGACTTAACAATATCTCTTATCTTACAGGTTCAGCATGACAAGAATCGAAATCTTATCTGGTAAGAGGCGTAGCATGGACTGAAAATCTTACCCGATAAGTAAGGGAACCGATGGAAAGCTTTTATTGGGTTTAAGATGCTTACAAACAATCCATTTTGATAACTGAGAATGTTATACAACAAGTTAAGTGAAGCTGATATCTTTTATCAACAAATATTTATCTGATAAGCGTCTGATAAACAGCCCGTTAATTTATTTTCATATAAATTGGTATGAATTGCTATTAGTGTAATCTTACTTCTCTCTGCCACCATTCTATTACTAACAATTTCTTTTCATATATTTTTGTTGATTTTTAGTATTAATTAGTAAACAACACATTTTCTTTTCATTAATGGATTAGTTAAATTTTCTAATTCTTGCTTTTAATTTTTCAATTTGCATCAAAATATAGCATTCGATATATAAAGAAGGAGTGATTCAAATGAGAATAACAACCAACTAAGAGAATATGAAAACGGCTAAACTATGTACAATATCACATGTGATTTTACACTAACAGTTAATGGAAAAGTGTGCGGGCTAAGTCGCGTGCATCACATGTGATTTCACACGTGATTTTAGTATAAAATCATATGTAAATTAGATTACTTTCTTATTTTTCTCGTATAAACCTTACATACACACTTTTTTCTTATTAGCATGTATACCCAACCCGCTATGCGAGCCAGTAATCTCAGGTCAACCATCCGCTTCGCGGGTAGTTCGGAGTCATCGTATTTGAACCTTCGTGGTCATAAGAGGATTTTTATTCTTCATTGGATTCGAACCTGGGACCTTCAGACATTTTTGATATTTGAAGTCCAAGTTCAAACCAATTGGACACCATTCCTTATGGTTACATATACACTCTCTTTATATTATATATATATATATATATAGGGGTGGGTTCAAATAAAAACCACTCAATTTGTAAAAACCGTGAAAACCTCATTCAACCAATCATAATTTTTCAT
>NC_037529.1:3310318-3311844 GCF_001531365.2 Cynara cardunculus var. scolymus
TATATATATATATATATATATATATATATATATATATATATATATATATATATATATATATATATATATATATATATATATATATGCAAATGGAAATATTATGTGATTATTTTTTTTTTGGTTAACTCATTAAAAGTGAAAAGGAAAATGAAAATGTGCTTATCATTTTATAGTTTATAGTTGTATTAAGTTAATCCAGAGCAAACAGACATGTTATTAAGTTATAGCTTACACATCAAACAAACATAAATAGAATTATATGCTTAGGTGGTTTGGTATTTCATTTAATCTAGCGAATATGTGGTTTCATAAATATCTTGATTGTTTTTTGTATAAAGCGGCTATTATAATTATGAACTCTGATCATCTTCCATAAATATTTAAATTATAATAAATGAACCCTCATCATTTCGATAAATATCTCAATTGATCGGGTTACATTGATTGTACAAATGAGATATGTTGCATTTGAAACGTCCTTTTATATGCTTTAAAACCTATGTTTCTGAAATTTAATTGATAACATATACATTAAAACACCTTGAAGATCTAAAACAATATTTTATAAGAGACTATTTGGTAGTTGCTGAATGATTTGGTACAAGATGATTAAGTGGTTAGAATAACTAAGAGACTCTTATGATATAATATAAAATGAAATATGATTGTTTGGTAATTGTTTATAATGAAATTATGGCGCTTTATGGTTTAGGGAGACCCAAGATTAGATATGGAAAATTTACACGTTGGAGCAGGGATTCTTCGGTTTGACATGTATTGGGGAGGGGATTTATTTTCATACCTAAAGTGGCGTCGAGGATGGCATTACCTGCCCTTAATCCGACCCTAATTAATTATTTTTATTTTAATTGACATATGTATACAACGTGTGTGTATATAAATAAATATATGTATACATTTATTATTAAATGACAAATATAATTTGATCTTCAATAATAGTAATTAATATAATAACAATTCATTGTAATTTTAGTTTTACAACAGTTTATTTTTCACTAAACGAGTTCCCGTTGGGTTCCTCGAACCGTTCGTCGTGGATTAGTCAGAGCGGGGGATGCATTACCCACTCAATATCCGTTCTGTTTCCATCCCTATCTAAGATACAAAATCATTTAGAGAGTTTCAGAATTATTAAAATACATATATTTTTTTGTCAAACAAGATTCACTGTTAGCGATTCAGATGATGACTCTTAATAAAACTATTAAGAGGTAAACAAACAGCAACATAAGTATATTTTCATTTGTTGAAAATATTTAGGGGTGTAAATTGTAAATTTTATTTTTACAAGGTGAAAAAAAGCTTAGTTCCCTCGAAAGCGCGTTTTTTTTCCATTCAACGCACCTTTTCTTTCTTTTTTTCCTCAAACCATGATGTCCTAATTTAAAAAAAAAATATAAAACAATTAAAAAGATATGTTAATAATTAATAAATCTTATTATTTTTTAATATTTTTAAAATTTATCATTAATAGTATAATAATTAATTAATAACAAATCATATAA
>NC_037529.1:3312092-3319817 GCF_001531365.2 Cynara cardunculus var. scolymus
TATACTATATTATAAAGCATTTGACAAAAAAAATTAAAAAATATTTTTTATGCATGGAGTACTGTTTATTGATGATATTACTTAAAATTCATAATTACAAGTAAATTTTGTATAAGTATAATTTATTAAACCTTCATTTTTAAATTCGTGTAACTAACAACAGATAAACATAATTATATACAAAACAAACATCACATTTTAATTATAAAAAATCTAATTTTTTAAAAATATAATTAGAATAATCTTTGAGTTATAATAGAATACTTAATTATTATTTTTATAAAAAATTATATTATTAAACCAAAAATAAATTGATTCTTACTAAATTAATAAAATACTTAATTATCATCTTTATAAAAAATTTGCATTATTAAAACCAAAAATAAATTGATTCATTATTAAACCTACATTAAATTACAATAAAAAAATTAAATCAAAATTACACAAAAACCAATAACTTTTAAATAGTTAATTTGATACTAGATATTTTTTTTTAAAAATTATTAAAATATTTTAAATTTATATCTTTATCAAAAATAAAAACATTATCACTTTCTTAAAATTATATAAAACTATGTTATATCAATAGACAAAAAATAAAAAAAAACATTAAAATCGAAATATATTTTTCTGCATTGTACTAATACCCTTCTATGTACATATAATAAATATTTGATTTATTGAAAATAAAAGAACAGGAATAAGACAAAATGTTATTTTTATGGATTATTCATTAATTTGGATGTTATGCCACCGTTACACATGTCGCCTTCTACATGAGTGGGGGGTGTTCACTATTGTCAGTTGGACGGATTTTAGTTCTATACCGGCTCCACACAATCCTTCCTCATCCTAATAATGCCATTTACCTCCCTCTATTATTTATCTTTTGTTTCAAGTGGTCCATTATCTTTGAAAAAACGACAATTTGGACCCTTTCTTTTATTATTTCACTATTGAGAATGATCTTTATTAAATGTTTGCAAATCCATTTTAATTTGAAATTAAGACTCAATATATCAATGTTAATTAAGCATGTTTAGAATATATTTTTTAGTAAATAGTAATAAATAGCAACTTTATTTTATTTTTATTTTCACTTTTATATTTTATCTATACTATATTATAAAACATTTGACAAAAACTCTTAAAAATCATTATTTATGCATGAAGTACTGTTAATTAATGTATAATACTTAAAATTTAAGATTACAAATAAATTATGCTTAAGTACAACTTATTAAAGTTTCAATTTTGAATTCGTATAACTAACTACAGATAAACATAATCAAATACATGATAAACGTCTCATTTTAAATATAAAAAATTTAAAATATAATTAGGATAATCATTGAGTTCTAACAAAATCATTATCTTTATAAAAATAATATTGTTAATCCAAAATTAATTATTTTGCTATTAAACCTAAATTAAATTATAATAAAAATATAATTAAAGAAATTGTACAAAAAAAGAGAAGTTTTAAGAATTTAGTTTGATATTAATATCAATATACTTTTTCAAAATTTTATGATATCTTCAAATTTATTTTTATTCAAAATAAAAAACGCTATCTTTCTCAAAACGACATAAACAGTATTATATCAATAGAGACAAAATAAAACAAAACATTAAAATGAATATGTATCTCGTTGCATTGCACGAGTACCATTCTAGTTTATTTTTAATTAAAATAGGAGTTTAATCATTTAAAACTTCAAAATTTATGAGATTTATGAGAAATTATATTTTAAGGTTTTGTTTCACATATATTTTTTTCTATCTAAGTATAGTATTTAATGTATTGATTAACATAATTTTGATTCATATAGTATTCGGTTCACAATGTCAAACCTTTTTACGTGTTTTTTTTTTGGTAAATATGAAACAAATATATGTTAATCAATACATATAAAAAATATATATAAAAAAAAACATATACAATGACACATGTGTAAATGACCCAATTTTAGATCATCTTCTAGAATCGTATAACTGTTAAAAATTAATGGTTGTTCATCAGAACTGTTATTCAGTAGTTCTTAAAGATCTTGTGATTTTTAGAGTTTTTAGAACATGGTTTTTTATTAAAATAATAAGACTTTTAAACTAATTTTTTAAATAAGTTTGACAAAAAAAAGGTCATTTAGCATGCTATCAAGGTTTTATGAATTATATAGTAGTTTTGTAAAATTGAAAGAGATTCCAATCAGTTGAAAGTTGGACAGGGTGTATAAAAAATCATATTCAAGAGCATTTTTAACAGCTATGTTATATTTTATTTAAAATATTATATTAAAAAATAAAATCTAAAAAAAATCACTTTTAACTTGAACAACTATTCTATTTTAGTAATTTTATCATTAATTATATTGTTAAAATATTCAGTACATTTAATCAAATATTATTGATCTTTATGTTTAGAAATTTTTCACAGTCTCTCTCATTTTTTCTCTATTTTAATATACAAGATAACATAGTCGTTGAATCAAAAATTGCTAAAAATCTTTATTTTATCTATTTTATTAGAAATATTCTAAGATCATCTTCAGTAAATATATAAGATCTTGTATTGCATATATTTTATGTCAAATCATTTTCGATCAATTTATTTTTTTGGCATTATTTTAGTGTGTGCCAAATTCAATAAAACTATATCATTTTAATGTTATTAATAGTCTAAAACCAAAATTCTATGTAACGTTGTGTAAGGGTGTAAACATACGAGACGACTTGCGAGATATTCAAGATCAACTCGGTCAAAACTCGACTCGTATAGGCTCGGCTCAAACTCGACTTGATATATTAACGAGTCGAGTCGAGCTACCCAATACTCGACTCGAAAAGCTCGTGAGATACAAGATTTTTTTTTATCTATAGTTAGTTTTAAAAATATAATTAGTTTTATAATATAATATGTATAATGTAATGTAATAAAAATGTCTTATATTTTTAAATATTTGAATAATATTGTGCATTTTTAACTACAAAAACTAATCAATATTTTTTTAAAATCATAATTAAAAAAAGCAAAAAAAGCAAAACTATAGAAGTGTTGGTGAAGTTGTCCCACATTGAAAGAGAGATAGTAAAAGAACAATGAAAATGTGTTATAAAAAGAGAGGGAGGTGAATGAAGTTTGTAACTTTGTCTATTTGATGACTAAGTTTGAGGTGGATCACTTTAGTTTTTTGAAATTTAAGAGAACACCTTTTAAGTTAATAATTTATAAGAAAAGATTTTAAAATTTCATAAAATTCGACGAGTGAGCTTGATTCGAGTAGTAGTTCGAGCTTTAAACGAGTTCGAGTTTAAAAAACTGCAATCAAGTTCGAGTTAAGTTTGGTTTTAAACTACTCGCGAGTTCTCAAGTCGAGTTCGAGCTTGAGTAATGGTTATAAAATTCGAGTCAAATTATTCAAGCTCGACTCGTATCATTCACACCCCTAACGCTTATGCACCAATATTAATTTTTTGTTAAACTTTTTCTTTTTAATTTGTTTTTTATAATTGCTAGAAATATTTAATACACCAAACCGTTGCTAATTTTAAAACGTTTACATATTTTAATATATATTAAAGTTAATCATTTAATAAAATATTTTGAAAAAGAAAACATATATGAAAGTGAGGGGAGGGGTTTGGTCCGCGTAGCCCCCCTGCCAGCTGTATGGCCACATTTCCGTGATTGCATCCTCAGTCTCATTTGCCCCCACCCCCGCCGCTCATATTTTCTTTTTCACTCATTGGTCCCTGTTAAATAAATAAATTCTCAATTTAGTCCCTATATCTTTCCGTTGTCGAAAACTCAAATCGGCTCAATCGTTTACAAATTTTATAAAAGTGGAGATCATTTTTTACACTTCTCACTTTGACTTTCATTCTTATCGAAATCCAACTAGGCGGTGTTGACCGAGATTCATTAATCCTTGGGTCTCTCGGCTAGTCAAGAATTGAGTTTACTTATCTATCAAACAGTTCAAACCCCGGAGGTTTATTTATCTATCATCTTTAAGGACTCATGTGATTAATCAAAAAGTGCACAAACTGACAAATAAGATACCTGCTATAAATAAAATACTGATCAGGGATTGAAAAATTTAACTGTTTAAACTAAGGCACCAAGTAACTTAAAAAATATCAACTCTTTTATGTGGTGCTTAGAGCGTGTTTGTTAGTAACTTAATGATCGTAACAGACACACAACTTATTCGATCAACCATATATAATTACTTGATACTGACTTAATGATATAAAAAATGACTTATTTAGTAAGTTTTTATAGGATAACCTTATGCAGAAAGACAAGTTTTTTTTTCTTCTAAATCTGCACCTTCCATTTAAAAAAAAAAAGATATTCCATCCATGAAAAAAACTCTTTAAAACAAAATATTAAATTATGATTATTTTGATTACAAATATTAAAAAAGAAATCCAAACTGAAATGAGTTTTTGTCAGAAACCAACCAATTTTTTTGTTACAATGTGTTATTGAAACCTTCTTTACAGAGGAATAAAAGTAAAAAAAAAAACTCGAGTTTTTGAAAAAAAATTAATAAAAAAAGAGATGGAAATAAAAAGAAATTAATGATAAATTTCGGTCTCTAAAGTTGACCTCTATATTTAAAGGTCAATAAAGTTGGCATTTATATATGATATATCGATATAATATTATGTTTTATGATTATACATATATTATATTAATTTTTATAAATGTATATATTATTTTATTTTTATTATAATATTAAAAAAAGTTGTATCGTCTTTATAGTATAGTTGTAGTTAATTCTTTTAGAAGCTGTTTGACAATTGTTGAATGGTTTGGTGTAGAATGATTAAATGATCAGAATGATTAAGAGGCTTTCATGATATAGTGCAAAATGAAATATAATTTTTGGTAATTGTCTACAATGAAATTAGGGCTCTTAATAATTAAGGGAGATCCAAAATACAAAATTATTCAGAAGGTTTTAGAACCATTAAGAAGCAGACTTTATTTTGTCAAACAAGATTCATCTCTTAACGATTAAGAGATCGTCTCTTAATGAAACTATTAAGAGGTAAACAAACAATTAGTGTTCAATGTACCTATATTTTTAGTGTTTTATTTTTAATGATTGGATTGGAGATGGTGTAACATATTTTTGAAATCTGGGCTAAATGTGCACTTTCTATATTTTACAAGGATCAATATGTGAATATAAATATCCTAAAATTACATTCGTTCCCCACGCTTCTCCGACACCACTGTACACAACCTTCTTCATCACTCTTTCTCTCTCTCTAAAACCCACACGCATATGCTTTGCTTATTCAGAAATTGTAGAGAGAGAAAGAGAGATTAGTTCAGATTTAGAAAAAACTAGAAGTTGAAAACACGCACTCACACACCGTGTTTAGCCATTTTCGGCTACACCCACAACACCATCATCACATTCTTCCACTTAATTGTTGGAGAAATCTAGAAAAAATCACTCTCAAGCGGGTGCGTATGTGGGTTTAATGGCGAAGAATGAGGCGATTGAAGGAATTCCGAATGTGGACATGGCTACGATGACGGAATTGAAGAAGGAATTACGACGAATTGTTCAATTGATTGTTGAGGATACTTCGATCGAAGATGAAAATGAGTTTCGATTCATGGAGTTTGTTGAGAAATCGAATAAAATTTTGCAGGATTTGAAAATTTTGAAAGAGGGAAAAACCCCAAATCATCGATCATGTCTGAATAACAATGGCGGTACGACGTCGTATCTCGCTTCTTGTCCTCAACAATTTCGTTGTCCTCTTTCTAAAGAACTCATGAGAGACCCTGTTATCATCTCTTCCGGCCAGGTAATTTTCCTCCATTTTCATGGTTATTTTGCATTAATTTTGTTGTAATAATCTCATAATTCTTGTAATGGGTTGTTGATTCTTCTTCATGTTCATAAATCCCATTTTAGATTCTTACTTCCAATTTGTGGATTTTGAGAATAATTTCTCAAAATATATTTTGAAATTTATGATCCAGGGTTAGTGATTAACCGAGATTTCTCAGAAAATGGTTAAAGGATTGGGCATGATTTTTATGAATTAATTTGATTATTTTGGTGATAATTTGCAGACATATGATCGACATATGATTCAAGAATGGTTGAAATCTGGAAACAGAACGTGTCCAAGAACTCAAGAAGTTCTTTCGCATACGATTTTAACACCAAATCATTTGATTAAAGATCTGATAACACAATGGTGCAAAAATCATCATGTTCAATTTCCGAACCCTCTTCGATACTCGGATGAATACCCGTTAGTTGAAGCCGATCGCAATCTTTTCATCGATCAAATAAACAAACTATCATCCACATTGTCTGATCAGAAAGAGGCTGCGAAAACGTTACGATCATTGACAAAGAGAACACCGTCTTTCCGTGCATTATTTGGTGAATCCGATGAATACATACGTCAACTGTTAATCCCGTTGCAATTCAAGTCCCAAAGTGAAATCGACAATGATCTTCACGAGGATCTGATCACAACCCTTTTGAATGTTTCTATACACGAGAGTAACAAGAAACCTGTGGCCGAGACACCGATGGTTATATCTGTTTTAATGGACGCTTTGAGATCGGGAAAAATCGAAACTAGAAGCAATGCGGCTGCTACCCTTTTCACGTTATCGGCTATCGATTCGAATAAGTCGCTCATAGGGAAAGCCGGTGCTCTGAAACCGCTGTTTGATCTTTTGGAAGACGGGCAGCCATTAGCGATGAAAGACGTAGCTTCTGCGATCTTTAGCTTGTGTATGGTTCATGAAAACCGATCTCGAGCTGTTAAAGATGGTGCGGTGAGAGTTCTTTTGGACAAAATTGTGAATCAGGTTCATGTGGACGAGTTGTTAGCCATCCTTGCTATGCTTTCGAGCAATCGAAAGGCGATGGAGGAATTGGGCGATTTTGGGGCGGTTTCTATCTTGATTTCGTTGATTAAAGAGACTAATTGTGAACAAAACAAGGAGAATTGTATCGCCATTCTTTACGATATTTGTTATAACGATCGAACGAAATGGAAGGAGATGAGGGAAGAAGAGAAGCGTTATGGCACTCTGTCTGAGCTCGTTCAAAATGGGACGTCGAGGGCTAAGAGAAAAGCCGGTGGCTTACTTGATAGGATACGAGGTTCGGTTAACCGAACCCACACCACGTGACGTGAGTCGGGTAGGTCCTAAAAGTTTTGTAAATTCGACATGCCGATATGTCCGGTTCGAGTTCTCGTTAACGTTTTTGGGTTCAATTTTGTAAATTCTTGTGAAAACTGCGCGTATAATACGATGATATAATAGTGTTACATGCTTTTCAATCAAAGGTTATTTGGTGTATTAGTTCTTAATTTGGAGATGGCCAAAATCCGGTCCCGGCCCGGTCCTTAACCGGTCCCTACCGGTCCTAATCAAGACAAAAACCGGCGGTAACCGGTCCTGTCATAACCGGTCCCCGTCCCGGTTCCGGTGAAATACCTTGTAACCGGTCAAGCTTACCGGTAACCGGTTAAGGAATCCGGTCCCGGTTCCGGTCCCATAACTGGTCCCATCCGGCCCCGGCCAAATTTTTTTTTTTTTTTTTCAAATTTTTGTTTATTAATAAAATTTTAATATATTATTAATATGTTTGTAATATATTATTTTTAATATGTTTTATATAAATACGTTTAAAAATATGTTTTGTTATATATATATATATATAT
>NC_037529.1:3320002-3328699 GCF_001531365.2 Cynara cardunculus var. scolymus
TATATATAGGGTTGGGTTCACGTGAGACCAGCCTGTTTTCGTGAGACCCGTGAGACCAGCATTTTACACGTAAACTTCACAGCAAAAACGCTGTGAAGGTTTAAAAAAAGTCGAACCTTCACAGCAAAAACACTGTGAATGTTTTAAAAAGTCACCTTCACAGCATTTTTGCTGTGAAGTTTACGTGTAAAATGCTGGTCTCACGGGTCTCACGAAAACAGACTGGTCTCACATGATCCCAATTCTATGTATATATATATATATACAAGTTGACTTCTGTTGACCGGGCCGGGCCTATAACCGGTTACATAATCGGTCTCGGTCCTAGAAAACGTTAAAATCCATAACCGGTTCATAACCGGCGGTCCACAACCGGTCCATACCGGTCTCGGGCCGGTGCCGGTCCCTCTCCGGTCCGGTTCCGGTCCCAGTTACGGGCCGGGCCGGGCCCATTTAGCCATCTCTAGTCATTATTATGGATTTGTTTTTAGAGTGCATTTGATACAATCGACTAAACAGAATAAAATAGGAATCATTGATCCATAACGTGGAACAGATAAAAATATAATGGAACATACTTATGTTTTATCAATATAATATCAAAATAAAATTTAATATTTCTTTTAAAACCTAAAATCTTTACATTTTATTAATTTTTTAAATTTTATTTATTCTATTTTATATTCTTTAAACTTTTAATTTACTATTTTCAAAATGTTATTTTTATAGGGTTTATAAATTTTGATTAATTTATATAGTTTATTGAATATTAATAATAATAAATTAATGTAAAGAAGGTACACAATAAAATTTGAAAATTACATGAATTTTTTATTTTGGTATTATTTTAATTGTCATGAGGATAGCTTTCTGATGAGGTATTTTGTTATATAAAATATTTATTTTATTATAATTTATTAATAAAATACATAATTAATAAAAAATATATAAACAACTCATTAGAGGTAAATTAATCATTTTATTTATTCTGTCATGTCCAGTTCTGAGATATGGACGGGATTGAGATGCAATGGTGCATTTGTTTTGTGAGATTTGATAAGATTCAGAATTAAACTAAATTCCAGTATTGTGTTGTAATACTGAGATTTTAATGAAATCCGACAACTGATGGATAAAGAAATCCCTTGGAATTGATTATCATTTCTAATACAGATCCATGGATTTCAATTATTTGCATCTCCATCTCGCCTCTTTAATCAAATGCGTTCTAATCTCTCCATCACCCCAAAATAAACAATCTATCTGTAAAACAAACAAATATTTACAAAAAACTTAAATTACATTCCAAATCTTACAAACCAAACAAGATTTAAAAATAATGAAATTCAATTCCACGATACTAAAAATCAAACGGACTAAACATTCCAAACCCTTCAACAGATTTCACATCTCTCAGTCATTCTGCCAAAATCAAACAGACCTTAAGGATTTATTTTCGATCAACCATGCATGTTCAGGTCAGCTTACACAAACCTACAATAATCCTAGGGACCTTAGAGAGTAGTCAATAAAATCTTCAATAGCATTCCAGATATCGAACCAGTAACTTTTGAATTACCAGTTAAATTAACCCGACAAGGTTTGAGGCTCTTAGGAGTTGAGAACGAAGATTGGGATCCATGGCAATACAACATCTAAAACAGATTCTCCAAAATAGAGAATCAAAATTCAAAATCTCGCATTCAGCTCTAACAACTTCTCCGTTTTGAAGATTACAAATAATTATATTATTATAATATTCCACAATTTAATAAAATATTATTTCTCTCATCTAAAATTTTAATTCCCATATTTCTTATTGGTGGAATATAATTAAAAAAAATGATTCTCTCCCGTGGTAATCATTTTTTTGGAGATTTCTCTATATTTGAAGATTTTTACAACCTCTCTCCTATTTTCTTTATTTCAGACAAAGTTTTGAAGAATCTGTAACTCAAAACCCCTAATTTTCTTCATTTTAAAGAAGCTGTTGGAGATGCTCTAACCGTTGATATTGATATATATCTACTTGCTTGGAAATGTAGGAACTAACCAACCCAACTAGTTTTTGGGCCGGGTTATGGACTTGGGCCTTTTCAATTGGGCCAATTTGGATGATTAAACTTGGTAAAAAAAAAAAACAACGTGTGTCGACGTGTTCGTTTCAAAGGTCAAAATCAATTTATTAAATTTAGTCAACAACAACAATAATTAGTTATCTTTAATTAAAATTAGTTAAGAATTGATGTGAATGTTGATACACTTAATTTCTTGGGTTTGACCGAAGGTCACTATTTTGACCACATAAATGTTTGACAATTACAAACCTTAAGGTTTAAGCATTTGAAAAAGAGTTTAATTCACCCACTACTATATGTTTTATATTAATGTATATTATATTATAAAATATTTAATAAAAATTCTTAAAAACTATTTTTTTTATACATTAAATACTGTTTATTGATACATATTATTTAAAATTCAGGATTACAAGTAATTATGCGTAAGTACAATTTATTAAAGCTCAATTTTAAATTTATGTAACTAACTACAGATAAACATAATCAAATATATGATAAACATCTCATTTTTAATATAAAAAATTTAAAATATAATTAGAATAACCATTAAATTTTAACAGAACACTTAATTATTATTTTTATAGAAAATTATATGATTAAACCGAATATAAATTACTTTGTGACTAAATCTAGTTTAAGTTATAATAAAAAATTGAATTAAAGAAATTATACATAAAACGTGAACTTTTAAATAGTTAATTTGATACTAATATCGATATATTTTTTCAAATTTTTATGAGATATTCAAATTTATATTTTATTAAAATATTTTCGCTTTATTGAAATCATATAAAATCGTGTTATTATCTCAACAGAAACATAATAAAACAAAACATTAAAATTAATATGTATCATGTTGTATCTTAAAAATACCCTTCTAGTTATCTTAAATTATTATATAATTATCTTATATTAAACTACACTTTTTTATTGAGTTCTTGAAGCTTATATAAACTATCATAAATTAAAATCCCAAAAAAAATCAAATTCAATTTTAATAGATACTTTATTTTAGATATACCAACATTAGTTGTATTAGTAAAATATTTAATACATTTCATAAAAATCTATTTAATTTATTTTAGCGTATATAGACTTGGTATCATGTGAGACCAAAGATTTTTCGTGAGACCCGTAAAACCAATTTATGTTCATTGATCAACTTTATAAGTTAATGATCTAACGGTCTAAAGTTGCACGGTGACAATTCTGTGATTATTAAAAAGTCTCGTGATAATTTTGTGATTATGAATGTTTAAATCGTAGATATAATATAAGGGTTGAGAATTGGTCTTACAGGTCTTACGAAAAACCCTTGATTTATCTAAATTTGGAGATCTTTGCAACCTCTTTTTTATTTTCTTTATTTTAGACAAAGTTTTAAAAAATCTATTACTCAAAACCCCTAATTTTCTTCATTTTAAAAAAGCTGTCGGAGATGCTAAAATCCATCGTATTGATATATATCTGCTTGCTTGGAAGTTGGAAATGTAGCAACTAACTAACCCAACTAGTTTTTGGGCCGGGTTATGGACTTGGGCCTTTTCCATTGGGCCAATTTGGATGATTGGACTTGGTTAAAAAAACTAACGTGTGTCGACGTGTTTTGTTTCAAAAGTCAAAATCAATTTATTAAATTTAGTCAACAACAACAATAATCGTTATTATAATTACATTAAAAGTAGTTAAGAATTGATGTGAATGTTGATACGCTTTCTTTCTTGGGTTTGACTGCAGGTCACTACTTTGACCACAAAAATGTTTGACAATTATAAACCTTAAGGTTTAAGCACATGATAAACAGTTTAATTCACCCTCTAATATATTTATATTATATTGTAAAGTATTTGACAACAATTTTTAAAAACAGTACTTTATGCATGTAGTATTGTATATTGATACATATTACTTAAAATTCAATATTACAAGTATGTTGTTAATAAGTACAACTTATTAAAGTTTTTTTTTTTAATTCGTGTAATTAATTATGGATAAATATAATTAAATACAAGATAAAAATCTTATTTTGAATATAAAAAATTAAAATATTATTAGGATAATCATTAAATTTTAACATAATACCTAATTATTATCTTTATAAAAATTATATTATTAAATAAAAATAAATTACTTTATTATTATATCTAAATTAAATTATAATTAAAAATTGAATTAAATAAATTACACAAAAAGTGAAAACTTTTAAATAGTTAATTTAATACTAATATCGATACATTCTTTTTTCAAATTTATATTTTGTTTCAAAATAAAAAATATTATCGTTTCCAAAACCACGTAAAACCGTATTATATTGATAAAGAAAATGAATAAAATAAAACATTAAAATGGAGATATATTGCGCGAGTACTATTCTAGTGTTATAAAAAATATCAAATTCAATTCCAATAAATACTTTATTTTAGATATTTCAACATTAATTGTATTATTAAAATATCAATATATTTAATATAATATATTTTAATTTATTTTAGCATAATACAAAAATGATCAAATTATGTGAAAAGTCACACAACTACCATCACAGTCACAACAACCACCCACCCCCACCTACACCAACGTACCCCAAGCCACCTTCATGCCACTATTATTATTGTCACAGTTACCACCTCACCACTTGACTACCACTGCCGTCGTCGTTATAGTCATTACCCACCCACGTGGGTGGCAGAAAGGGGAGGGGCCAAGGGCACTGCAAAAGATCTCAATTCTTTTAAAAGATTCAATTATAATTCCTACCAACAAAACTTGTGATAAAATTTCATTCCAATTACATTAAATTCCATTATGTGAACCAAATTTTCTCTTTGGAATTTTTAGAGAAGAAGATAAAGTATTATTGAAATAATATAAAGAAAAATATTTTGAAAATTTTGTTAAAAATATTGATATTCTGAATTTAATAATTGAATGCCACTTATATGGTTTTAACAAGTGAAATAGTGCTGGCATGACACGTGGATAATGAGCTTTCACGACAAGTCATGTAGCACAAAAGAAATTGTAAACACGGAAAACCATTTATTTGAAATTACTGTAAATATAAAAATAGAGCGAGTAAGAAATAAACAATTTGTGAAAATAGGATGAGTGGTGGCATATACCGTAATTATGCGAATAAATGAATTCTAATTCAAAGCCCTCACATTTGAACCACTTTCTAGAAGCTCACCTCAGAAATTGACTTTTCCATCCCTCCAACCCTAGCAAAGAAATGGTAAAAACCCTTCCCCACGCATTCCACCAACCAACCCCCCATATATAAATTCAAAACCCTTTTTGACAGTCGATCAAATCAAAGAAATCTAGCTAGGGGAAGAGAGATTTCGTTTGCCATGGACCAGGACAAAATTCCGTTGTTGGACATGCAGAAATTGAAGGTTTTATCGCCGTTAGGTCGAGGTGCAAAAGGTGTGGTGTTTTTGGTGCGAGATGAAGCATCTGATCATGGAGAAGGAGAATTGCTTGCTTTGAAGGTGATTTCGAGAGCTTCCATTGCCAAAAAGGTCAAGAACAAGGATAGTAATGGTAGTGAGTACAGACGAATTTGCTTGGAGCAGGAGGTGTTGCGACGATGTCAACATCCATTGCTACCCAAACTCCGTGGTGTTTTATCGACTGAGAATATTGTTGGATACGCTATTGATTATTGTCCCGGACGTGATCTGAATTATCTTCGGAAAAAGCAGACGGAGAAAATGTTTTCCGATGATCTAATCAGGTAAATTTCACGGATTCAATTAGAACTTGTGAAGTTGTGATCGTAAATCAAACGTGTATTGCATTTCGTTATTGAAAAATTTGATGCGTTTCGTTTCCGATCTAACTGTAACAGTGTCGTTTGATTCATTCCACCATTTAAGGTTTTACGCGGCGGAATTGATACTTGCATTGGAGTATCTTCACGGATTGGGGATTGTTTACAGAGATCTAAAGCCGGAAAACGTAATGATTCAGGAAAACGGACATCTAATGCTTGTCGACTTCGACCTCTCAGCTAAACTTTCACCAAAACCTCCCTCCGAACCTACACCGTCAAGAACTCCACCGTCGACGAAATCGGAGCTCTCAAAGAAGAAGAAAAAGCGATTTCCACCGTTTTACAAGTGTTGCCACCCTACTATCTCGGCGGAGGACTCGATACATCCCGAGTCAGTCAACTCAGATACTCGTTACCAGTCCGGCTCACTCTCGAAATCAAACTCATTCGTTGGAACGGAAGAATACGTCGCACCGGAGATGATACAAGGTAACGGCCATGATTACGCGGTGGACTGGTGGTGCTTGGGGGTCGTTTTGCACGAAATGCTGTACGGAACGACGCCGTTCCGTGGAATAAACAGGAAGGAAACGTTCTACCGGATTTTATCAATGACGCCGGATCTCGTCGGAGAACCAACGCCGTTGAGAGACTTGATCCGTAAATTGCTGGAGAAGGATCCGAAACAGAGATTATCGGCAGCGGAAATCAAGGGTCACGATTTCTTCAAAGGCGTTGACTGGGAAAAAGTCGCACAAATCTCGAGACCGCCGTTTATACCTGGACGGTTCGATGACGAGGGTAAAGATGTAATTAAGGAAATTGATATTGAAGATTTTGTGCAAGAGGTATTTAAGGTGAATGATGACACCATATGCGACGTCACGGTGAAGGAAAAAGACCAAAATTCTGCCAAGAATTTTTTGGTTTTCTAACTGAATTTTAATTATTTTATTATTTTATTCATTTTAATTTTTAATTTATTATAATAATGATATTAAATGGGGGATATATATAGTGTATAATGTATATCGACAAAAAGGGGTTAACTTTTGAAAATATTGTCAGAGAATTTAAGTACAAGTAATCAATGCATTAAGTGCTGTGAGTGGTTGTACAATGGAAATCAGTATGTGTCGGCGGCATCTTGGTGACTTGGATAAATGAGAGCATCTCCAACGCCTTAGATATTAATTTTCTATATAAAATATTATATTTCTTTTATATATAATTAGGATTGTTTGTTTATTTTTATTTTGTTCCATTAAGAGTTGAATCTTGTGTGGTAAAAAAAATTTGTTTCTTAAATGTTTTAAAATCTTTTGAATGATTTTGTATTATAGATTTCTCTTAACCATTAAGAGCCCTAATTTTATTGTATATAATTACCAAACAATTATATTTTATTTATATTATATCATGAAAATCTTTTAATCATTCTGCATCAAACCATTCAACAATTGTCAAAGAGTAGCCTCTTAATTCAAAGGATTCTTAAAGATAAAAATTTCAACTTCTTTCTCCTATTTTTTTATTTTGAAGAAATTTTTTATAAATTTATTGAAATAAAAATCTCTTAAATCTTCATTTGAAACAATTTTGAAAATACTCTAAGGAATCATGTTAATATGTGTTGATATTTGCACGTGTTAAATATATTTTTTTTCTTTATTAATTCAATTTTGCAATAATGTCTATTTAATGTATCGAAATTTTTTATAGCAATCCAATACGGTTGGTCCGCATTGCAGCTTCTTTTTTTGAATATTTAAACGATTTTGAACAAGGAAACTATGAATCTGGAATAAAAGATGTAATGCTGACAAATATATTTAAAATACTTTTTGGACAAATGTTCTTGTATTTTAAGTTTTTAACAAAAGGTTCAAATCATATATTTTTGTCAGAAAAAACTCAATACACTAAAATAACTGAAAATGGAATAAAATTAATAATTTAAAAACCACAAAAAGACAGACATAAGCATACAAAGTACATAACAATTTAACTGGTTTTGAAAAACAACTACAAATGGTTGGATGTCCAATTTTTTATTGAAACTGTGATTTTTTTTTTCAAGTGTAATTCCACATGATACTGGTTAAAATTTTAGAACCCACCAAGTCCTTGCGATGTGGGTTTGGTTGAGGTCGAGTGTCACAACCCTTTCACTTCTCTCATATTTGACAGTTTTGTTCGGTCGCTATGACATGCACTTCTTCTTAAATTCGGAAAAAATTGTCTACGTCATTAATGAAACCAGTAGAGACATTGCAGCCAGATCTCTCATTCACCAAGCTCATCTTAGATTATTGAAACCAACAAGAATCACTAAATAAGCATTCATATGAATCGTATATGCTATTATGTTTCAAAATAAAATCTCTATATGTCGTTTAAAACGGTACTGGAGTTATTTTCACACACACCGTACAACTAAAAGATGCATAAACAATGTTATTTCATCTCCAATAGATTATTCCCATCATCATGTTGTAAATTTCAAAATGGGAAATCTATTAGAGTTGAATGGTTCACATTAGATTCTACGATTACCACAAACTATTTAGTTGTCCCTTTAATGAGCCCATTTGTGTGTATGTATATATATTTTATGGAATTTAAGTTTTCTAAAAATACATTAATCAATTTATTAAGGGCAAGGCTAATAGCACCCATATCTTATACCAATGACACCCCTATAGTTAGATTATTATTTCACTTTTTGTTATTTTTTAATTTTTTTTTTTGTCCTGTTGTTGTCTTTTTCTTTTTTATATTAATTTTTTTAATTATCTTTTTTATAAATAGATATTATTACAAATATTATTTTTTATT
>NC_037529.1:3329693-3370162 GCF_001531365.2 Cynara cardunculus var. scolymus
GGAATTATATATATATATATTAATATGTAAAATAATAATAATAAAATATATTATATTTTGATTGATTTTGACATGGTTTAAGTTTCAATGAATTTCACACCCCTATTAAGGGTGCAATTAGCACCCCTTTATTAAGGGGGTTGTTATTTACACTCTCACCTATTAATAACATTAAATGATTTGAAATTTTGAATTTTTCTCTCTCGTATGTCTCCCTCTCGTTTTCTCTCTATCTCTCTCTCTCAATCTATATTAGTTATAATTTTTATTTGTATTATATATTAATCAAATTTAAAACCAATAAATTAGAATGACAATAGCTGTGTTATTTATAAAAAATAATATATCACTTATTTTATTATTTTACAAATTTTAACCATATGTATATAGTCATATAGTTTGTCCTTATAAAATTCGAATAAAAACTTTAAAAATTCATATGCAAATTCTTAATTTTTATTTTATCTATATTTTAATATAATATATCATTAATCTTTCTGCAACTTTAAAAATTCAGAAAATAATCCATTATTTTTTTCCGACTTTAATAAGTAAAAAGTAACTAATCAATTCTTATTTAAGTTTTGAATATTCAAATACTAATTTCACCAGTTTTTAACAATCTCTAAAAATTCAGATAATAATTCGTCTTTTTTTATTAAAAATTCAAATATTAAATTAGTTTAAATTGTATTATGTTTTTTTTTTTTTTAAACAATATTGTTATACTAAAAATATATAGAACATAAATTTTGAAAACATAAGCTTAGAGGTGGTTGGAAGAAAAAAAAATTGACTTCTTGAAAATATCTTTGGCAGAAGGACACCCGATGCCTTCTATCGTGCCAAATTGGTTTCGTTACAAATATGATTACGCGACCGCATGGGCTACTCCGTAAATGACCCGAATAAATAAGTACGAGCAAATGTTATCTAGTAATCATACTACGGAATTTATTTCATTTGATTGAGTTGTAATATTTTCAGACTTTTTGTACTCTATTTGTTGATTTATCAATTAACTTATTTTGATAATCTTTTTTGTATTAAATTATTTTATCTTTGTAGTTTTAAATATTTATTTAAAAAAAATACCTATATAAATTATTAATTAATTAAAATGTTAACAATACAATTATAAAAMYWAAAAWWAWTTTATAGCTATTTGAATTAATTTAAAAATAGTTAGTTGGCAAAAATTTATTATAAAACATAAATTTAGAAAATTAAAATTAGAAAACAATAATTTATAAAATATGAATTTTTGAAAAAAGATTAATGTAATTAATTGACTTTGACCTAAAATATAGGAGGGGGTACACTGTACCTATAGGGAGGGGTGCATATATCCTCACCCATTTATTAAATGTCTTAAATTAGTAGCTAATAATAAATGTCATAGATATGTTAAATTTCTTAATGATTAAGTTGAATAATTATAGAAGAAAAAGAGAAGGGTATAAATGAGATGGGGCTTGGTAGGGTTTATGTTTGCCAAAATTCTATAAGACATTTAACATGCACCCCATTAAATTATGGTTAAATTCAGCACTCATAAGCTTTTTCATTAAGACATTTTAACATGTATTAAGAAAGAGTCCCACATGCCAACCTTTCATATACCCATGATTTTTGTATTTTAAAACATGCAATAAATAAGTCTTGATTTATTATTCATTTTTAATAAACATTTAATTGTATTTGTAAAAAACCAAATACTATTCATATGTGATTCATAAGTAACATTTGTTGCCTCTGTAGTTTTGAATTTATATGATTTGCAAAAATGTCTGGATTTAGTCCTTCATTCCAACGATCGTTTTAAAATTCTGTTAAATAAAGGGCATTTTTATCTGATTATCAATTTTTTTGTCTTTTACCCAATCATAAACTACATGAATAAAAATTTTAAAATCGGGTTTGATTGAGTAAAAAACAAATAATCGATAGAAGAAAGAAATTGTCATTCATTTAAGAATAACTTTTAATGACCGTTAAAATAAGGGACCAAATTAGGACGTTTTTGTAAACTACGATGACTATCTTATAATTTCTAAACTATATGAACGAAAAGTGTGATTTCAACAAACTACATAGACCAAATTTATAGTTTATTCTTAACATTTTTTTAATAAGATTGAGCACCAAACCTATGGGTTAGGTTAAGTTTTTTTACATTTGAAACATCACAGCAAAACGCTGTGAAAGTAACAAAAAGCCGAACATCCACAACAAAACACTTCGAATGTTACCTTCACAGCTTTCGGCGGTGAAGGTTACTTTCATGGCGTTTTGCTATGATAAAAACATGTAGTGGTCACCTTTTTTCAATTATGATATATGTTGTTTTATCATCGACATGATAATCATAAGCATATAAATATTTGATTCGTTCAACCATATAAATATATTTATTTACTGGTTAATTAATATACTAATGTCTTAATTTGTAAGCCATAAGCTATTATCATGGAATTTAAATTACGTACACGTTTTAAACGTATACCCCTTTTCGTAATTATGAACTAAAATTGATAAAAAAAAAATTATTATAAAAAATGACGACAGATAAATAAACAGTTTGATATAAAAAGTTCTGTAACAATTGGAATGTGGTATGTTGTTATGATTTGTATAGAATATCGGATCATTGCATACGTCTACTGATAAATTAATAATAACACCTATTAAAAACACAAATGTAACATAATAAAATATGATACTTGTTTTTATATCTCTTTAATTTGTGAGATTTCTGATAACCACTGCTATTTTATATGATTTTTTTTTCCATATCTGGCTAAAATTTAATGTTGTGGTTAATATGTATCTATTTTATAATGTGTTTGTTTGACATGATGTTTACAATGTGAAACTTCTTGGCCTGTTTGAGAAACAAAAAGTACATTTAATTTTTTTTTAACGTTGTTAACCAAATATATATGAAACAAACATTTTGTGAAGCAAATATATGTTAATTAATACATAAAAAAATTATACCATCTAAAAAAAAGTAGGACATAAATGAGATGGGGTATGTTTGCCAAATTGAGTAAGACATTTTAACATGTATGTAATTAATTCATGAAAAAGCCACTCGTAAATATTTAAATTAAATGGTAATGATGTAATAAATAGTAACTCATTGGGTTAATAAAAATGTGTATCATAATCAACATGTTGATTATAAAGTCAAGTTTAATGCAGATTTCTAAATTCAGGATTATGTACTGCTTTTGACTTTGAGTTTGTGTTTTGACAGAAAAATGGTTTGAATTTGAACGTGAACTCCAACCTAAACCAGATATTATGTGTTTGTGAAAGATTTGAATTCTTTGAAATCTACAACACGATTTTTCAAGGGATATTTGAATTCGGGTTGGGTTTATTTATTTATTTTTCGAAAATCTTAAATCAAGTCGGTTGTATAATTTTCTAATTTCTAAACCTATGATCGATTTCTAAATCAAGTATGTCGTGTGTGTATATATATATATATATATATATATATAGGGTATATTTCTTTTACAACCTTATGCATTTGTACAACCTTTGCAACTCAATTAATTGAGATATTTATAGAAATGATTGGAGTTCATTTATTATGATTTGAATATTTATAGAATATGAATAGAGTTTATTAATTATGATTAATACTTTATATTAGGAAACAATTAATTGATCAAAAATTGAATGGTTGAGATGAGGGTTGTATAGGGTGTAGGAATGGCAAATGGTGTAGAATAACATCCATATATATATATATATATATATATATATATATGTGTGTGTGTGTGTGTATAAATTATATATGATTTTGTACCTGAATATGTGTATGTGAATCATCCATGATTTTGTATATTAACAACTTTTTTCTTGTTTTCTTAAATAGTTAGTGTTCTCGTTTAAACTTGTCCATATATATACACATATATACATACATACATACATACATATATATATATATATATATATATATAGGGATGTTATTCTACACTCTTTGTCATTCCTACACCCTATACAACCCTCATCTCAACCATTCAATTTTTAATTAATTAATTGTTTCCTAATATAAAGTATTAATCGTAATTAATAAACACTATTCATATTCCATAAATATTCAAATCATAATAAATGAACTCCAATCATTTCTATAAATATCTCAAATTAATTGGGTTGCAAAGGTTGTACAAATGCACAAGGTTGTAAAAGAAATATACCCTATATATATATGTGTGTATATATTGCATATAACTAATCCTCTACCAGAAACCGACCAACCTCAACCCGAACCTAAAACAATATAAAATTCAAAACACAAAATTATGGGTTTGGTTTCCATAACCAAAGTCCAATCGAATTTCAGTTTATTGATGTGAAGCCGCTCGACCAGTTTGATGCACACATCTACCGATGATGCCGCATACCACATTATGAGCATATATTAAGTGTATCTTAGCCTCGTTTTTTATCCTTTTAAAGTTGGTTGCATGCATTACATAGTGAATGAATTGAGATGGTTACAAGTTGCCAACACTCCCTAAATAAAACCATATTTAAAGTACTACTTACGTCTTAGACATGATCAAACCAAATTTAAACCATCACGTCTTAAACATGATCAAACCAATTCTAAACTCTTACGTCTTAGAAATGATAAAAACCAAGTCTAAACTATTTCGTCTTAAAACCGACATGAGAATCAATGCCAATACAGTCGGGCTATCAAACACGGGGTCATAAGTGAATTACGAGTCAGAACCTTTCCCAACTCTATAATTTTTTACACTATGACAAAAGAATGAAATGGTGGCATATGCTATGCTCTATATGGGTCTTTCACCGCCCACATCATCAAAAATTCAAGAATCGAAGCAACAGATTGGGGAGACAATGTCCTTTCATTTAAATTTTTGGCAAGAAATATATCGTTAACATTTAACAAAATGCTTTTTTACGTATTAATTACGTTATTAAAATATTCTTTCTAGCTCTATGCATCTCGATACCACCTTGCAAACTCTTAACAGATTGGTAATTTTTTTTCAAATGGAACTCAAATAACGTGCAACTCGACTCGTTAATACCCCTACATGGAAGTAAGGCAAAATGGCGCAATCATAACAAGAAGGACAAGCATTGTGCACATAAACATAAAGTAGAAGGGTAAAAGTACTGATCTCCTTCACAAAATTGTTTGGAAGTCTTTGTAGCAACACCAAAGGCATACAATATTAAGAGAAAAACTAGAAAATTAGGATTTGAGATCATAACAATATCAAGTCTTGAACTCATGACATTATGTGAATATAAGCTTACTCGTCCTCCTGGCTGCGCAACCTTGCTAATTTGTTGGTCACAACAACGTCCAATTGTGCTGCACGTTCGACTATCTCCTTCCTTTTGCGGGTAGATACATTGTGTGCAATCTCAGCACAGTATGTCCTGAAAACGAATCATTTTTAAAAAAACAATTATTGAACAACACGTTGAAATTGGGTGTTCGTAGAAACAGTCGCTCTACTATTTGGCGTAGAAAACAGGTGTGCGTACATCCCAACTCGCTTAACCGACTTTTGAGTGGGATGTATTGGAATAGAGATTGTTTGGTAGGTTTTCCATTAAGCTCTGCAAAGATAAAGTTGTCTATATGAAATAATCTGTGTATTAGATAGGGAAGGTTTTTTGTTTGGAAGGCTCTTTATAATAGATGAAAGGACTGTTTTTTAATTGAAAGCGGCAGGTTTGAAAAAAACTTGACTCTCTACATAAAGCTCCCCTAGAAGATTATTGAATAAGCCACTTTCTAATCATTTAGCCACTATCAAACATTCATGTATAGCTGACCAAATAAGTTGTCCACAAAGAAAATATTGGTTTGGTTTGGTTTCTTTGGAGTTGTAGAAAGGTTTATGATTACACAGTTGAAAACGAATATACCTGTTGTGCATCATGAGAACTTCCAACTCCTTGGCGTTGTGAACCACAAACTTCTTGAAACCATTTGGGAGATAGTGACGGGTCTTCTTGTCTGAGCCGTATCCAATGTTGGGCATAAGAGTTACACCTTTGAACTTTCTCCTCACACGGGAATCGATACCCTTTGGTCTGCGCCAGTTTTCCTGCAATAAAGTACTAAAAAGTCAGCATCCAGGTAATCAAATGCTGCATTCGAGTAATATTCATAGGAAAGCCATTGATCAAATGGAGCTAAATTCATGGCATGATAACAAAGAAAAAGAAAAAAATAGAAGTGATGAGACAAAGGAAACATCGAGAGCAAATCCTATAATACAATATTACTTGTCAACAACCCAACGGTTATGCCATTTGAAAATTTAAGTGACAAGAAAAGGCATAATATTTTTCAAAAACTATTTTTTCGAGTTTACGCTCAAATTGAGCACTAAGATAATGATCATAAGCAGCACCTATCATTTCTCTAGTTCACAAGAACAATTCAAAGGCACACAAAACGCAGAATACAAATCAAAATATACCTTGACACATATCTTCCAGTCACTGTGGGGTCTCTTGAACTTCTTGACCCGCTTCTTGACGATCTTCTTATCAAGCTTAGGAACTGCCATTACTTACCTGAAATCCGATAACAAAAATATTGTCTACCATCAAAATATAATTGAACAGGTAACATTTATTTCAGAGGATAATGCTCATTTGTAAATAAAGTTCTTCGACTAGTAAAATATGCAATTCTTCAGGGCTAAATACAGAGAGAAGGTACACCTGAAAGATGCATCAATGTTCATAAACTTGCTTTAAATTCAACGAAATTTGTTCAATAAATAATTTATATTCCCCAAACAATTAAACCATAACACTTTTCATAAGCTTGTGCAATTAACAACAAGTAAACCATCAGGACAAGCTCTTGTTGCCTCTGATATTTTTCACAAACCAGATGTCATCACAAAAACAATAGCTCTACTCCATGGGATAATGAACAGGTCTACACTGACCTCATTAAAGCTCCTTTCATTTGATTTGGTTTCAATCATCATATAGTCAAAAATAATATTTTAAAGAATCAAAGCATTTCTCGTAGCAGCCAACAAATAGCAATCATCTTCTCAGATTCAAAATATAAAAAACCAGCAGTTCCCATTAGGCCATAACTAATATTACTAAAATGGTCGGTTCTACAATAGAGGTTTAAGACTGCGAACATTGATGTGCCATATTGGACTTAGATTCAAGTTATCGTCACTAGCTTCCTCACCCGTGTGTTAGGGGAAAAAACCCTAAAACAGTTCAAGTATATTTCAATCTAGAATTTCAACAGGGTAACATTATCCATGAAAAACAAACACAGCCCAATTATTGCCAAATAAAAACAAATGAATTCAAGTTAGAACAAATTAACAGTGGAGTAAACTGCAAAAACGATCGACATATTCCAAAAACCAGAAAACGTAACGTTTAAGCACAAAATCATAACCCTAACTCCGAACTGGTGGTTGTACTAGATCAACAAACAACAATTAGAATGAAGACGAGATGAAAAGGGAGGAAATGAACCTGCAAATTGAGACGATAAGAGGCGGCGTTAGAAAACCTCCCTGCCGTGAAGAGCCGCGAGAAGAAAGGCAGCAACTATAGGGTTTACATATATGATTCCACCTGGGAGAAGGGTTCGCACTTTCGCTCTATATGTGATGGGCCGAGATATTGAGTTCGGCCCAACTTTATAATTCAAAACCCGACCCATCTACCAAAGTAGCAGTTTTTTGAATTTATCCTTTTTGTAAGATCTTTTTTGATTTTCAATAAATCTGGTTTCAATTTTAACCGTTTCTAATGCTAAGATTATTACACGATAATCTAGAGTTAGGTCAAGCCACACTAGGGGTTGTTCGATAGTTGCTGAATGGTTTGGTGCAAAATGATTAAGTGATTAGAATATAGTGCAAAATGAAATATAATTGTTTACTATAAAATTAGGGCGCTGAATGGTTAAGGGAGGCTCGGAGGATTTTAGAACCATTAAGAGGCAGACTTGGTTTTTGTCAAACAAGATTCACCTCTTAATGATTCAGATGTTGTCTCTTAATGGAACTACTAAGAGGTAAACAAACAACCCCTGAGATATTTGGGCATTTAGGTTGCATTTGGTACATGGACATGAGATGATGGTACAAAATTCATTGTCTCATGTTTGGAGCGACATATGATTAAACAACAACTCGTTGTTTTATATTTGGCACGATATGAGACAGGGAGAAGATGGGACAAAAAAAATCTGTTTTCACCATAAGAAGTTGAACAAGATGGGGTAAAATGAAATGAAAACTAAACTATTATTAATCTACCATTGTTTGATAGTTAACGTGTGTATTTGTTTAAATAGTCGTAGCTGATGCCACCATCAGCGGGATCCGATAGCCATCGTCAACTATTGTCGGACGCCTCCACCTCTACCTATTACTCCAGTACAACAACCTGTTCCACCGTATCCACAATCATTGACCATCATCGTCGCCGACTACCTCCATTATAACCACAAGCACCACTACTATCACTGCCTCCACTACGTCAGCCACAATTACCTTCTCTACCAGCGTTGGATGCCAACACCACCATTATCCAAACATCTTCACGTCTTCCACAATCATCGTCGTCCACTAACCACCACTTCCTCTACATCCACAACCACCGTCGTCCAACAAGCAATACCGCTCATTGCCACCACGATTTGCACCTATCATAACCACCACGACTATTAGCTACCACTACCACCTACCTCCACTATCGTCGGCCGCTGCCACCATTTTCATGTCCTCTACGACCATTGTCAACCACCACTGCCTTTACATCCACTGTAACAACCCGTCCCACATCGGTTGGTGAGGAGAACTAAACACTCCTTATAAGGGTGTGGATACCTCAACCTAGTATGACGCGTTTGCCTTGTGGTATAGCGGGCAAAGTAAAACCTTGAGCCTTGTGGTATAGCGGGCAAAGAGGACAATATCTTGGGACAGGTGCGCTTCTTCCTTCCGCTGGGCCACTCTGTATTCAATGACGCGTTTGCCTTGTGGTATAGCGGGCAAAGAGGACAATATCTTGGGACAGGTGCGCTTCTTCCTTCCGCTGGGCCACTCTGTATTCAATGGCGCGTTTTGGGGCTTGCGTTGTGCGGCTGCCAGAAACAAAACCGTGCGGCTACTGCTTTGTGGTTTAGCGGGCAGGTTAGTCAAAGCGGACAATATCATTGCTACGGGGTTCTGGGGGCGTTACATCCACAAACACTGATGTTGCAACAACTTTCATATCTCCCTATCCATAAGGATTTTCCAAACCAAATAAATAATTTTCATTCAAATTTAGTGCTAATGCTATTGTATAAGTATGTATTTATGTACATGAGAATCGTTTAAAATGTTTATAAATTAAATTATTTAAATATTACCTTATTTGTATCATTTATAATTATTATATATAATATATCAAACACTAGATAGACAATTGTTCTGTCTAACCCCACCTGATGGTTCCGTCCTATTATGTATGCGTATGATCATACACTATATTGAGAATTCTCATCAAAGGTCACATATTCAAGTACTACAACGTCATTGGGATATTACTTGCTAATTTTTAAACGATGAAAAAAAAACATATTTTTCATATAAAACTAATTAATGTTTTAAATTTTTTGAATCAAATAATTATTTATTTTTAATTTGTGTATAACGAGTGTGGAATTTGAAGTAAAAAAGGCATTCATAAAATATTTCGGTACTTATTATGTCCCCTAAAATCATGAACACTACCTTTATTATAAAACCGTGAATTATTTGTTTAGCATGTCACGTCAACATCTATAAACTCTTGTATTTTTATAAATTTCATTTTACAGTTTCATAAATAGGTTGTATGTAACTTTTTACTTTTAAAATACAAGATGAGAGATATTCACCCATAGATCAATTGTAATTGAATGTCAAAACTAATAAGATGCATCAAATCAATTCTCTTATAAATCACAATTCATGGGTGAACATGACATTAAAAGTAACGATCAATAATTTTATATATGTTCTTACGCTTCTCATCGTAACTTTATTTCTCACATGATCATTAACCTTTGAATTTATACTTAAAAGTATAAATTGTTACAGAATATAAATAAAACACAGTGATTAAAACTAAAATAAAAATTATTTTGTTTTTAACAAAGGGTTATTGTTTTTCAATATTACGGTTTTCGAATCATGGTTTCTTTCGATAGAAGACTTAAAGTGATGTATTTCATAAATTTTCACATGTATATCATGGACTATTATTAGAGACCTTTACGTACTGTTTATCAACCATTTTTTAGTGTCATCATGGTATCGTCATCGTGACATCACATGATCCTTTTGGGTATTATATAATGTTGAGTAAATTACGAATTTGTCCACGTTGTTTGTTAATAATTTTGATTTTTGTTTATGTGGTTTATAATTACGATTTTAATTTTTATGGTTTGTAATCCATTCTTGTTTCCGTCTTTTAACTAATTTCTATCTACAAGTACAAGTTACCAAAATTGTAAAGAATTGTAAACCACAGAGATTAAAACAACAATAAGTTGTAAATCATAAGAACGAAAAGAGCAATGAGTTACAAATCACCAGAACAAAAACCACAGTAGAACAAGAAGACAAAAACAACAACAAAAGCAACAACCACAGGGACACTGCGTTCATGCTCCCCCCGGAAACACTCTGTGCTCTAAGCTAGATATTATATCAGGGATAACAACGTGATGGAGTAACACATTGAGAGGTAATATAAGGAGCCTAAAACTTTTAAAAAGGGAAGTGGATGCAGGTATTTGAGTTGTTAGAGAAAGGGCAACTAGAAGCCCGGTAGCAAAGTATTGATCAGTTTGAATGCAAGCTGCAGCAGATAAGTCCTAAAAAATAATATAAATTGGTTTAGAGACAAAGGAATGTGTTTTTCGGTGGTTCTGTCAGGTGCTATATAATAATTATATGTACTATATCCTTATTATATAGCCTTACCACTAACCCAGATTGCGTTATTTAACACATATCGTACTACGTGAACCTCTCTCAATAAAGACCGCAGAAAAAAAGGGGAACATAATCGTTAAGAAATCAGATTCCATAATCTATTTCTGAATCATAAGAATGAAAATCATACTTTATAACAAACCACAGGGACGAAAAACATAATTTACTCCATAATGTTAGAGAATCTATAACAGTTTAAAAATTAGGCATTAATTATATTATTAAAATATTTAATAAAATATTATTTTTTTCTACTAAACATTTGATTTCAGTGTCTTTTAATTATGAGAAATAATTACATATTGTTTTTATCTCTTAAATATGGAGTTTTGGAGAGTTTCACCATGTCTATCTTTTTTGAAGTATATAATATTTATATACGGCAAATGCAAGAAATAAACTTACACATTCTTCTCATATTTGATAAGGTTTGAACCCCTGATTTATATGAGGCCAAAGACCCATTTTCTCTATTTTAGCATATATTAGTATAGATGTTAAAGCAAAAATATTTTTTCTAAAAGACATTATTTATTCATTCGACGTTCAAAAAACATTATATACTGATAAAAATATATAAATAATAACAGTATAATATGCATTTGGTTTATTTTAATAAACATGCAATATACAAATATTAGTAAAAATGTATTACCTGAGAACTGAATAATCCGAAATCATTTAATCCGAATCTCATTCGATTCGAATGAGTTTATTTGATTTCGGTTATTTTTGACACCCAACATGATCCTTGATTTTTTTAATACATTTTTAGTTCCAAACACATATTAATCAATAAAATTATTAATAAATTTGTAAGAAAACCTATACATTTATAACTAGGGGTGTAAACGAGTCGAGTTGAATAGTAGATTAATTGAGCCAATTCAAAAAAAAAAAAAAATACTAGGCTTAAGCTCGAGTTTGATTTTTTTTTTTTTTGAGTTATCGAGCTTGAGCTCGATGCTCGTTTATAGGTTCGAACTCGCGATTGATTAACCCGTTTATCAACTTGAGCTTGATAATGTTTATATTTTTATTGTATGATTGATAAATAAATGAGCATGTTTGACTTGAAAAAGGATATGCTCGAATGACTCAACTCGACTCGAAAACTGGAATCGAGTATTTGAACGAGCCGAGTCGAACATTAGTGTTATAAAGTTCGGTTTGTTAAGTTAAACGAGTTCTATTTTTTGTTAGAGATTGAGAATTACTAAGCTCGAGCTCGAGATAAACGAGCTCGAGTAGCTCGTTAAAAACTCGAATCGTTGACACCCCTATTTATAACGGTTCTTTATAAATCTTGAAAACAGATAATTAAATCCGGATCAATCGACGGGAGTGCATTCATTAAATTGACAAGTGAAAGATTTATCATCTCTATGGGATTAAATCCCGAGTTATTGTGAAATAAAAAAATAGCCATTTTCAATTCATTTCTTAGTCATTTTTTTCCTAATATTTTTCATTTTTTTTCCTAATATTTCAAAAATATCACTAGGTCCGTAAATGATACCTTCTCAAATTTTCGAGGGTCAAAATGTAAAAAAGAAGTTTCTTAACCAGATCCACAACTGCAAGGGCCAATTCTGCAAATTAATCCCAACATTTCGGCAAGTGACGGAGGTAGGGGTGTAAATAAGCCGAGTTGAATCGAGTAGTAGGTTATTCGAGCCGAATTTGAAAAATATACGAAGGTCGAGCTTAAATAACTTTTTCAATTTAAGGCTCGAGATCGAGTATTTTTTTTGAAATTTCAAATTGAGCTTGAACTCATGATCGACTAACTCGTTAATTTATAGGCTTGAGGATGATAATTTTTATATTTTTATTGTATGATTTATGAATACATGAACATGTTTGGCTCGAAAAAACACTTGCTCGAATGACTCGACTCGACTCGAAAAGTTTAACCAAGTTTTAGAACGAGTCGAGTTGAACATTAGTGTTGTGAAGCTCGACTTGTTGAGTTAAACGAGTTCTACTTTGTGTTCGAGATCAACTCGAGCTCGAGAATTATCAAGTATTGTAGATCTAGTGATATTTTTGAAATTTGTAAGAGAAAAACAATAAGCGATAAATTCAAAATCTGAAAATGGTTGTTTTATTAATTTTCTTAAAATATTAAATTAAATTACAAAAATAATGAAGTGATATAACGGAACGTAGTTAAATTGTCACGATCAGAATAACTTTGTTCCTCGATCGTCCTTTTCATTTGGCATCATTGATTCATTGCCCCAACGTTTCATGTACGATGAAAAGGTCAACTTTTCCATGTTTAAAAAAGGGGATATTTTATAATTGTAATTTAATTATAAAATATATTATGTGTGACGAAATTTATTTTTAATAGTTATATTAATATATCAATAAAACTATTTTTAGTTTTTAGTGTTTTTAAAATATCTTCAAAAATTGTTTAGCAGTTGCTGGATGATTTGGTGTAAAATGATTAAAAGACTTTCATGATATAATGCAAAATGAAATATAATTGTTTGGTAGTTATTTACAATTAAATTAGGGCGCTGAATGGTTAAAAGAGACACAAAATCACTCAGAGTGTTTTAGAACTATTTTGAAACATATTTTATTTTTGAAACAAGATTCACCTCTTAATGATTCAAATGTTGTCTCTTAATAGAACTATTAAGAGGTAAACAAACAGTCCTTTAGTTTACATATATTTTAGATGTATAATTATCAGTGCAAGAATTTTATTTTGTTATATGTTGAGTAGGAAAATAGGATATGAGTGCAAATTTAGTAACTAATGAGGCTGTTTGACAGTTGCTGAATGATTTGGTGTAGAATGATCAAGTGACTCTCATGATATAGTGCAAAATGAAATATAATTGTTCGGTAATTGTTTACAATGGAATTAGGGTGTTGAATGGTTAAGGGAGACGTATGATACAAAACCATTCAGAGGATTTTGGAATCATTAAGAAACAAATCTTTTTTTTTTGTCAAACAAAATTCACTTCTTAGCGATTCAGATATTGTCTCTTAATGAAACTATTAAGAGGTAAAGAAAATGAACAAATGTAAATCTATGGCATATTGAGTAAATAAACACTTTTAATATGAAAATCTTCATTTTTTTTTTGTAATTTAGAATAATAAATATTGAAAATATTTTATGACTTTTACGATACGAAAAGTATTGAGTGTGTTGATGTCGCAAGTCCCACCGAAACTAGTTTGAAACATTGCCATTAAAAGCTAATACAAATCGAGAAATACTTCTTTTTTATTCTCCTTTTTTTCATTTTATGGACATTTTTTTATTAAAAATGGATATATGTTGTTTTATTTGTATTCGAGAAATATCGTTTTATGTTTTTCTTCATCTTGGATTATATAAAAAACAAGGAACGTATTGTTCAATGTTTCTCATCGACAAGTGGAATATGCATAATCAGATATAGCCCGCATGGGAGAAACTTTTGATGTGAATTGGAAAACTGATCAATATCTTTTCAATACAAAAGAAAATACAGATTTGCATATAAAATTACACCAATTCCAAAAATAATTCCGGTTACTTTTATTTTTCATCATCATCAAATCTTATAACAATAATCAAATATAGGATCTAAAAGTTGAAATTTAATAAGAGTATTAAAACTAAAAGTTTTTTTTTTAAACCTATTTTTGTTGATTTTAAAAATACTATAAGTGTATTCCAAAATAACTAGCTTTTGCACCATGGGGTCCATTTTGGTGTTGTGCTTTTCTCTTAAAGCTTACAAGACTCGGCAACAAACTTGCATTTGAAAGGGTATCATTGTTTTCCAAGAAAAAAGAAGGAAAGTTTCAAAGAATTTGTTGAGTTGATGTTCCCAATTGAAATTTCTATAAAGGATTATGATGAGTTTTATGTATTTTAATTACTGAAAATTTGGTATATTTTACATTTTTTTACCTCATATTACATTAAAATTAAGGGTTGTTTGACAGTTACTAAATGGTTTTGTGTAGAATGATTAAAAAGCTCTCATTATAGAGTGCAAAATGAAATATAATTGTTTGGTAGTTGTTTACAATGAAATTAGGGGGTTGAATGGTTAAGGGATGTATAAGATACAAAATCATTCAGAATGTCTTAAAACCATTAAGAGGACAGATTTTTATTTGTCAAACAAGATTTACCTCTTAACAATTCAGTGGTTGTCTCTTAATGAAACTATTAAGAGGTAAACAAACAACCCCTTATTGTTTAACTTAGTGACACGAGGAAATGTTTTGGTCTATTGTATTTCATACATGTAAAAGAAAGATAAATACTGAAAAAAAACATGATGAAGAGTGACGTATGTACCTCGTCATTAAAGTCAGATAATGATCACATAAAAGAAAAGCATAACTAAATCGGTTAATAGATGTATCATCTTTTGACTATACACCCCTTGATTAGCATTGTATTTGAAAACAAATTCACTTTGGTAAATTAAAGTAGTAACAAAAAGCAAACTAAAGAATAATGATGGGACTAAACGTTGGCATGCATGGCTGAATGGGATTGGGTCTAATAAAGACATGTAAAAGTGAAAGTCACTTTCATAATAGATGCAATAAGACATCTTAATGAGAATTTAAAATTACAAATTTACCCTTGCAAATCCACCACTCATCAAAGTGGCCCATATCAATCAAAGTGTTGTACCACATGTTTCATGAATGCTAAGAACAATATAATGAATAAGCTAATGAAAGGAGTGCTGGACCAAGCCTACACCTCATTCTTTTTTGTGTAGGTTGAATTGTAGTGTGCGACACTCAAAAAGGTTTTGGATTCGTACGTTAGTTAAATACAAACTAAAGAGTGCTCAAAAATCCGATCAATCCGACTCGATGAATTCAATATCTTTTTATTTATTGGATTTAACATGATTTGTGAATTTATATTAATATATACATTAGACAGTTACATCATCACGTAGCCTCTCATATTTCTATAAACAACATTTTTTAGAAATGACACAAAGGAGTTTCACATATCCTAATATTATATCAGAGCCGAAATCGTAAACCTTTTTGTTTCTATATGACATGCACCAAAAGTTACATCACCATTACGTATGCGCCAAAGAACGGTGCGGATGATGTAAACGGAAGGCGTGTGCACCAAAAGTACTCGACACGGGTCGTGATCTTGAAACCCCGTTTCATATAATTGCATAATACAACAATAAAATACAACCAAATTGTAAAGTAAAATAATATACCATGTAGCATAAATTACAAGAATCTAAGGCAAAAGAACAAGATAAAACCATATATGCCACTGAAAGCAAACATCAAGACCATTGAAGAAGCTCAAACTATGGTGCCAATGGTTGTTGCTTGTTGTCATATGGTTTAGTGGACTTACCTCCACACTTCTTCTTCAAGACCACAATCCATGTAATGACTTCTAACAACAAAGCAATGACACCCAATGCAGATATCACGATTACGTACGTCGATCTCCATTTGCTTTCGGGTGATAATATATCGAGACCCTTGAACACGTTGAGGATGCCAAGAACAAGAATGGCATACCCGACACCGTGGTGGTAGATGTTCCAATAGAATCGGAGTTTGTGCTTTTTGTTTGGTCTCAAGAACAATGCGAAAATCTGAAGGAAACACCAGAAAGAAAAGTAGATTAGGAAAAAAGACTGTAGTTACTAGAAGACAGATCTGTGTACATCCAAGTCCTGATATAACTGGTTCTGTTTGGTTTATTGTGAGTAGTAAAAGTAGGCCCATGTACCTATCTCTTTTGATGTCAAATGGGATTTGTATTTATAATAGTTGAGATTCAATTTCAATGCATAAATTGCAATCCTTCCATTTTCATGAATGATGAAAACAGAAGACATAAATATTGGCTTTTTGAGGTCAAACTAATTTTCTTGCCGAAAATTTCGTATAAAATTCGTACGCAACTGAAAACAGATCGATAGCGACATCGAGACTACATAGTACACGCAACGAGTAGAAACTTTTTCGGTGCTAAAATCGCGGTAAAATCCATGTGAATGATTAACTTCAAGATCAAGAAAATTGACTTTAAAAGTCAACATGATCATAAGCCGATCATCCAAAATACATAGGATTTGCAGGACTTTGTGGTAAATTACCTGGATTGTTGCAAGACAAAAAAGAGTGATCCCGATATTCCGATGGCCGTTGTACGTGACACCCTTTGATTCGACACCGAGTTTGAGTCCGGTTCCCCAACCCGCAACACCTATCGTGTAAGCCGAGACTTGGCAAAATGCGTGAACGTAAAACCATGTTGGATCTGCCGACGGGAAAGTTCGAAGGTATCTAGCAACAATTACTCCCACCGGAAATAGAATTCCCCAACTCACCGCATTCAGTATCCCATGAATCTAAAACAAATACGAGTCGTAATTCAGTTGATCAGTTAAGAGACGGACCCAATTCAAAGCACACGGTGGCCTGTGCCACCCTATCGTTCCTCCGTCGTAGTGTAAAATTTACAAGGTCATGAAAAATATCACTGTATTAATTTATTGTGTATTACCGTATATATTTTAAAACTACAACGAGGACATAAGTTTCCCTATATTTGTCTCTCATAGTCATGAAAGTGCCATGTATCTTAGTTTTTTATTTTTAATTTAAAATTTATTATTATTCTGAAAAAATATTTGTAATAAAAGATTTAAACACATAACCTAATATAAGATTAGTAACCAATACATCAATGTTGATTTTATAAAAAATATTTTTTAAGATAAAACGATTTTTTGATAAAATTTCTGATACGTGCCGGAATTTCAAGAAAATCTATGTAAATTTCAAGAAAATCAGAAAAGTGGTTATGAAAATGGCAATTCAATTGCTTACATTTCTCTTTTTAGTTCTGGAATCACCACCGGTATTCTGTCCACTTAACAAATCCAACCTCCCTTTCGCCGCCAAATTCGCCGCCTGAAAACCATGTTTCGCCGGAAACCCACCTCCCGTCACCGACGATCCCACCTGCCAAACCTGATTCACCGTCGTCATCCCCTTTTCCGGCAACTCAATCGTCGTAAAAATCCTCATCAACCCACCGGAAAACTCCGCTCTCTTATCCTTCACATCAAACGCCAACTTCCCTTCCACAATCGAACTATACGAGCTTATATTGTACGTCTTCACAACCATCGATCCATTAGATGCTTTAAAAGCGAGTAACGCTTGTGCTCCGGCCATCCCTTCGCCGGAGGGGTTTATGGCCCATGAGATCCAGCCGGCGTCCGTCGCCGGAGGTGCTAGAAAGGCGATGGAAAGGGTGTTTTCTGAAGGGTCGAGTGACCAATGGAGGTAGGAATTGAGGGTAGGTAAGTCATTACAATGATCATAGAGTTTGTTGTTGGTGAATTTCTGTGTGGTGCAGGTGAGTTGGGCTTCGGAAAAGTGTGGTGTTAAGAGGGCGAAGAAGGTGATGAAGAAGAAGAAGAAGGACGCCATTGATGGAGAGAAGTGAAGCATGTGGTATGTATGCATATGTGAATATATGTAGTGAGAGTCTTTGACTTCACGCCATCATGCATTTAAAAACTAGATTATTAAGGAAACAACCGACAAAATCGTATTTCTTTTTAAAATTACAATTTTAAGTTGGGTAATTGACTAAAATACTCTATTCCTTTAATTAAATTTACTTTTTTAATTATTTTATCAATTAAATTTCTGTTTTAATGAAAGTTTATGTAAATACTTCAAATTTTAGATTAACTTTTTCCCCATAATTTGCAGAGATTTTTTTTTAATCTAAAAATATTTACATAAACAAGGGCTAAAATAAATAGGAAATTGCATGCAAAAGTAATGTATTTTTATTTGATTCATATTTTGAGTAACGTATTTTTTAAAATTTTCATTTTGGTACCTAAGATGTAAAGTTTTAAACATTTAAGTACACGGGTAATTGGTTGAAGCATTAACCGGTTATCATATTGATGTGTCCGTGATATGATATTCAACTTAATATTATTTGCTGACGTGGTTAATGATATAGATTTTTTTAATCTAAAATTAGTCTTTTTTTTAATCTAAAATTGATTTTTATTTCGGGTAATTAAATGTTTAAAATTTTATCTAAATAGAATAATAAAGTTTAATAAAGTTTTTGGGTTGGTATATGTTTTGTTTTTATTTTTACAGACTTGGTAGATTTTTATAAATGACAGTTATAATTATAAATATAATAAACTAGTTTATCTGTCTTTTTGAACATAAGAAATGAGCATGAACATCCTATCCTCATAAGTCATACCTACCTTTCTAATAAGACATATCTCAGTATAATTGGTTTGGTTTAAAAAAATAGAATCATAAAGTCTTTTGAGAGTATACTCTACATCTCTCGTTTTTATCATGGTTCTCTTTTTGTTCGTTTTACTTGTATAAAATGTCTCTTATATATATATATATATATATATATATATGTATAAACGTATATTCAGTTTGATTCAGTTAAAAATAAATCAAAGTTCAGACGAATACAGGACAACTCCTAACATAACGTAAATTAGTTAAATTTAGTAACAGATAATAACTTGCTACCCTATTCCTTTATTCTACCATTCATAACCACAATTGATCTAATAAAGTGTTTCAAACTTTTTTTATATAAATTTTCAAATCCATAAATGAAATTGGATTTTAAAACATTAATCAAACCTCACAGCCTTTAACCTGTAGCTCAGTTTGTACTTGGGGTGAGATGACTTTGTCAAAATACAAAACATGTCTTAGATTCGATCTTGGGTCTTCTTGCTAGCCTTAACCGCTAAGTGAACCAAAAAATTGCCTCTCACGTTAGTGTCCTTGGCAACAAGTTCCGTATAAAGATTGATTAAAGTTGTCGCTAATCAACTTTTTATCGAAATTAATCAAGATTATTAATCAAGGTTTGGGCCATTAATCGAACTCTTTTGGGCCTCAAGAGATCAGCCCAATCTTTGTCGAAATCAAGTGGCCCATTAAATTTAAAGGGTGAGGGTGACATCTATTGTTAACAAATTAATTATCATCATGCAAAATAACCCAAGTTTTATAAGAAATAATTATATGGTTGTTTTTTGATACTATTTTCGACTCTTAACTAAATAAAAAACACGAAAACGACTGAATCACATATGATTCATGCGACTTTGGTCGCGAATAACCATTCACCCTCATTTTGACACTGTTCCATAATCGCATGTAAAATCACAAGTGATTTGACCGTTTTCTTGTTTTACATTCTCGCTTGATCCTTCGTCTCTACCAACTAAAAATGTAATGGTTGGTTAACAAATTTATGCTTATATTGTTGGACATTAATAAAATTTAAAACACAATAATTCCATAAAAAACAAGTGCGTGTGAATCAAACACAGTCATCAAAGAAAAAGATTGAGGCGGCCACCGACAGGGGCAATCACGTAGGGGTTTTATACTTTACACATTCGAACTATGAAATTACTTTACAAAACTACTAAAATGACCAAAATACCCTACATGAGACCATTTAACAGTCGCCACTGACGATCGCCTGGGACAAGAACAATCCACATAAGCAGATTAAAAAGAATAAGACTATGCGTATTCCTAAATTGAAATGACAAGTTTTGCTAAATCCTTGGCCGATTTATGTAATTTATGTGTACCCAAATTGTTACTTAACAAGTGCTTATCTATAAGATTTACATTACTTACCTTATTAGGTAATATTTTTACTCTATCGAAACGATATTGTATGCAACAATTTACTCGATAAATGTTAACCGAGTAAGAGTCGTGACCTAAGACTTTTGGTCCTTGTTATCAATTTTACTGTAAAATTGCCATTCCTATGTTCATCTGATAAGATGATATGACTTGGTAAAAACACTTTTATTGTAAAATTATAATTCATATGTCCATCTTATAAGATAATATGATTTGGTAAATGCAAATACAAAATAACGCATTGGTAATGAAGAAAAATTAATTAAGAGGGTGTTAGGGATTGCTTATTTGAAACATTTTATAACAAAAATACTTATCAACTTATTATAAGTATAATATCCGTGTTTCGTTAACTCGTACAAATTGGGTTAAGARAATTTTGGTAGAATTATGCATGATATATTTGTACCCTATGCTTAACCAATTTGTACCCTAGACTAGTTTTACGTCAAAATGTGTTTATATCTATATTGACGTAAAATTGGGAATTTAACTTGAATGGTAAAAACCGTCAAATAGTTAAACTTTATATATATATATATATGTATATATATATATATATATATATATATATATATATGAGGCGGTTGTAAATTAAAATAAAAATAAAAAAAATATATATATATATGTATGTATGTATAGAGCGGTGATTTCACCGTCTCTCTCAATTCTCTCTCTCAATTCTCTCTCTAAAACTGTTGTCTTCTCTCTAGATTTTATGTCAAGTTAGTAAGGGGATCGAGACAACAATTATATATTCGGAATCCACTCCCCGAACCCTTTCTTAAAGATATAAGTTTTATTCAGTTTCATTAAGGTGTTTATTTTATGATTATTTAAACCGGTTTATAAACTGTGTTTATATCTAATTTTACGGATTGATATTGTCATATTTATGATATATTTGATGTTTAGAATGCTAGAACTGGTTATATTGATGTAGAAATGAAAAGGGTATATTATAGTTTCAATATGGTTAGATTGTGGGTAAATRTTTAACCGTACACCAATTGTTCGGTTAAATGTCRAAAGGAGTAAAAATGCATGATTAAGCTTAGGTTAGCGACCATTAGACTTGTTTTACTGTTTAGTATGTTGAAGTATGTTTATAGCATGTAAATGTAGCGAATCATGAAAGTTGGATCATAAAAGTTAGTYGGGAATTACGGAATCGAATTTTACCGACAATGTAACTCCCGTACTTTGGCAGTGTATAACTCACAAACCGTAAGTCAGAATAAGCTCGTATTTTTCAGTCAGAAAGATCATACTGCATACTACAACTTTCATTCAGGGTCAAAATTCCAGTTATGACTCTAAGTGGCTCGAAACARTGTGTTTTCGGGGCTGTTTACACTGTATCCGGGATTAATTTGCAGTTTTGTAAAATTCATATAAAGTAGATGGATGATCCAAATGAGATGATTTCAAAAGCAATAGACTCGTATGATACCAACCTACAACTTTCATTTAGACAGTATAGTCTGGATTGGTCTCTAAGGWAGGTAAAAATGCTTAGAAATAAGAGGGTCGGAAACGGTTAGATCGAAAGAGAATAAGGTTAAGTTTTACGTTTGAGTTTTCAATTAGTATCCAGCTGTCCTTCTTGAAGTCTACGTTGTTTAAGTACGTTAAGACCTAAGTAATTTTAATAGAATAATTATGTTTCGGTTTTTATGCTTTGTAAATAGTAACCAGTTATGCATTCGTTAGGCACRCGGGCAAATCAAACTTGATCGTGAATTTACATTTGATCGTGCGTTAATTGTCAAATTCGGTTAAGGTACGGATTCCATATCTCACTTGACACAGGGATAGCCATTTGCGTGAGGCTTCCTAATCCGGATAATCTGTGATAAATTCCAAATAATTTGTTCTGAATTTTCTTTATGCTTATCAAATGTTATTGAACTTTGTTTCCTTTTGAACTACGACTTATATTCTTATTCAGAATATGGATCATTTTGATCACTTGACTTGTTTTATTGCTTTATTTGTGAAACATTTTACTATAGACTCAATAACTGGAGCACCGGTATTGAGATGTTTCCATGGTGACTAAAACGATCATGGCGTTCTTATTTTTATAGTCCTTAAAAGTGGACTTGATTATGTACCGGTCGAATAGAGGGCGTATGGATCGATCCTAGGAACCGTTATCGGATATTGAATTGTGGTCGTGGTTAAATCCACGGAGAGGATTGTTGTGTTGTGCCACACCCCTTTCCTCACTTGTGCTTGAATGGACTGATCATCCTTTGGGAACAACGCATCTTCGTGATGCAGTTTGGTCTTCGGACCCTTGATATGCTTTTGGGGCATTTTGATTTTCTTTTGGATTATCACTTGACGTTATAAATTGTTTTTGAACTTGTTATCTCATATTCATTGTTTATTTATATTATTATCCGTTCACTGAGCATTAAGCTCAGCCGAGATTTTCTTGTCCTCGGCAGGTACATGACTTAGCAGAGATTTTGGGATGAGAGCTCTGGAGATGATAATATTGAAGATAACCCATTAAGTCATACTTTTGTTAAACTTTTGATGACTAATGTAGACATACTGGTATTTTGAAATCGTATTTTGAGACACGTTATCTCCGTCTATGGTTATGTAATTATCTTTTGGTAAATTTTATTAGCTGCTCTGGTTTATATAGCACGTTGTTTGTTTTATTCCAATTGTGGCATCTCCCGTCTTTGACCACGCGGGACGGGGGTGTTACAATAAGTCAGAAGAGTTTTAACTTTTTTAAAAACTTTTTATTACCGATTTGACACCGATATAAATGGGTGTTTGGGATTGCTTATTTAAAACAACTTATGTTTTTTTTTTTTGTAAAAGTGCTTATTAACTTATGTGGTATCAAATCGGAGTTAAATAAAACATGGTTAAAATTGTAAACTGGTAATAAACAGTTTTTCATAAGTCAAGAAAGATTAACTTATCAAAAACAGCTTATTACCGTTTTGGCACCGGTATAAACAATTTTTTTTCCTTATCCAAACACTAAAAAACAACTTATCATTGATGCTAAATTGAAATAAGTTAAAAAACTGCTTTTACAAAATCCCAAACACCCCCTAAGTTATTCATCCAACACTCAAAATGCTTATTATCGGGTACCCACCGAACTAAGTCTAACAAGAACCCCCCTGGAAAACAGTATTAACCTTTTTATTAAGGAAACCGTAAAAGTTTTGCAGATTTTGTGGCAGCGTAAGGGGCCATTCGTCACGATCACTCCAATCCGCATATGCCTTTCTCTCGATAACATTCCCGAATCTTGTCGAAGTACAGACGCAATTGCAGAGGATCGGTATTATGTTCGTAGCAATTGATGAATTCGTCTCCAGCGAATCAAGTTAGGGTTTCGATGCTGCTTCACTTGTGATTGTTTATGCGAATGGAGGCTCTGCAACAAAGAGTAGAATCATGGATCAGAGACCAAAGAACAAAGCTCTTGAAGGTCACTTGGCCACAACAATGGCCGGTTGCTATGAAATGGCCTTGGATCAAAGGGAGAGAACAGAGGAAACGAATGAACGAAGAGTATCAGCGTCGGAAGAAGCAACTTCACAATCTTTGTATCGCGGTTAAGGCCGATTCTCTTTCGGATTTGCAGGATATTCTTTGCTGTATGGTGCTTTCGGAGTGTGTTTACAAGGTCTGTATGTTATTTTATGTTCTCGTCATTGTTTTGCCTACAGGAGATTGTGATTACTGAGCTATTGAATTTGTTTAAGCGTTTGTGCATTTGGCATGCTTAATTTGAATCATGAAGAGTATGTGTCTATTATGTTCTATTGTCAAATTTAATCGTATGATATGAACAAAAGGAAAAGCAGCAGTGGTGCGTATGGGAAGGGTCTGTTATTCGGATATTTCCTCTTTGTTTGCTTTCCTACGCATTTTGCAAGGCAACGAAACCGGAGGTAAGGTCTGCGTCATGGGGGTATTATGGTGGCTTGGGGGGAGTATTTATGGGCATTGCTTGGCCACGGATGCAAAGAATGTCAAGTAACTCGGGCACTGTGAAAGTTTGGGCCTGGTTCAACTTTGAAAATCTATCTCAGTAGCTGAATTGCTAGGAAAAAAATACAGGTTCATGACTTAAGTACGAAATAATTAGTTCAAATGCATTGACAAATCTTCCCTCCAATATTTAGGACACTCACATTTCATCATCATTGTGAACCTTTCCTTAAAAAGCCAAATATATGAATTGTTTCATGTTCTGTCTATTCCCTTCCCCTCTTGTTGCTTTTGGTTGCAATTGGAATCATTGTGGAATCTCGGATTGATGATAGAGATATTAAGATTATACTTAATAACACTCAACCGTGTCATAATAGAGACCTGATGCTGAAGTGGTTCAAGCTGTGAATAAATTTAAAGCGGACTTTGATGGTCAAGTTGTTTCTTTGGAGCGCATTCAGCCATCTTCAGATCATGTTCCTCACAGGTGGATTATTTTGTAATAAAAGTCTCTAATTGCTGTGATGCCTATTAAATCTTATGTGTGGGACTGTCTGTACAGGTATCTATTAGCAGAAACTGGAGATACATTATTTGCTTCCTTCATTGGAACCAAGCAATACAAGTACGTGGCTAGCAACTTAACATAACATTATGTTGCTCTTATTACTCGTATCTAGGAACAAATTTTTTTTTATTGTGTTGGAATAATTAACAGGGATATGATGGCTGATGCAAATATACTTCAAGGTGCCATATTCCATGATGATGCCATAGAAGATACTGACGAAATATTAACAGTTGAGGGCCAAAAGAAAACTTCAGACGATGCTCCGAAGACCCTTGGAGCAAAGCCTCAGCAAGGAGTAACTTCAACTAAACCTGCTGCTCATAGGGTAAAGTTGCTGCCTCTGTTTCATTTTAGGCATAATTCTTATAACGCAACACAGTCTAGGTGGCTATAATTTTTTCAAATCAATCACCCAGTAGGATGAACTTGCGAGAATGAAGATAACGTTTTAATTGGTTCTACAGGGTTTTATGTCTCGTGCTAAAGGAATACCTGCTTTGGAACTATACAAGCTGGCTCAGAAAAAGAAACGAAAACTTGTTCTCTGCGGACATTCACTTGGTGGAGCAGTAAGTTTGGCTGTCCACCAACTTCGTTAGCGACTTTCTTGGTCTTTGTTTTTTCAAATATTAACATTCATTATTTTCCAGGTTGCTGTTTTATCTACCCTTGCAATCTTGAGGGTGATTGCAGCTGCTTCTTCATCAAAAGAACATGAAAAAGTTCATGTGAAGTGTATCACCTTTTCCCAGCCTCCTGTTGGAAATGCCGCCTTGAGAGAGTAGGTCTTATGCTATATTCAACATGTTTAAGTTTCTCAATGTTATGTCATATAATTACTGACATACATACATATGTTCTTTCAGTTATGTTAGTGAGAAAGGGTGGCAGCAATACTTTAAAACTTACTGCATTCCTGAGGATCTTGTTCCCCGAATATTATCCCCTGCATACTTTCATCACTACAATGCACATCCTTATTCACCTCCGATTGACGCTAAGAAGTCAAGTTTATCAACATCAAAACAAGACATAATATCGGAGAGACAAAAGACAAAAGTTAAGGAGAACGAAAGAGAGCAGTTAGTTTTGGGTTTGGGACCCGTACATAACTCCTTTTGGAGACTTTCCAAGCTTGTTCCTATAGATGCTGTCAGAAGACAACTTAATAAATACACCGGCAATAAATTTGGTTCTTCTGTGAATTCTGCTGCTGATTCCAATGTAACATCTTCAATTGAAGACACAGAAGATGCTCCACAGTCCCTTGAGATTGAAGAAGATTCTGATGGCATTTCTCTCAAACCATTCCCCACGGCGGATAAAGGGGATCCAGGTGAAACAATAAATGGCAACTTGTCTGGAAAAAGTAAATTATCTGACAAACCTAAGGTATGGCACAGAGTGCCTGCCTTACCTTCATATGTCCCATTTGGACAGGTAACTTCTGTACTAACTGCAACAACAATCAAGAAAGCCTTTTCTAATCCCAAGCTATATATTGCTACCTAGTACGTTTCTGAAATATATATTGCTTTATTTTTAGTATGAGCTTCCAAATACAATTGTATTTCTCCATGTACGATTTAAATGAGAGTGCTGTTTTAATCATTTTCCTAACATTTCTGGATTTAGATTTTCATTTTAAATTATTAGCATAACTTGTGTTTTAGCTCTTAAATTTGAGGAATGAACCATGCAATATTTCTTAGTTTGCATTTATGTTCATGATGATGATTGTGTCTCTTCCTTTTTTGTCTCAAGTTCTTGTTTATCGAAGCCTTCTTTTTTCAAATTCTTATAAACTTCTTGGGTAAACTTTTTTATTTCATATACTTTTCGTAAGCCGGGTTATTCACGGAAACAACGGCTCGACTTTTTGGGATAAAGAACAAATCTGCATACATCCCACCCCCTAGACCCTACTCCAAATGGGATATATTGTGCTCGTTTGGTTTGGTCTGGTTTATGATAATATTGTGGCTCTGTGGATAAATTTTGTTAATCACATTCCTTGAAAAAATGATATCACATGATTTTTTTTTATAACTATTTGATCTAATGAAGATCTGTGTCTATTTCTTGTAGCTTTATCTTTTGGGGAATTCATCTGTGGAGTCTCTATCTGGTGCTGAGTACTCAAAGTTGACATCGGTAAGAGTTATATTCTCTTATTTATACTTGATTAACAGTTGCTACTCTGTTAATATCTTTGGTTTCTGTCTCATGTAGAAAATTTCAAATTCTTTGGGTATTAATTTGTGCCAGATATCCTTGAATTTCTCATTTTGTTTGCTTTGTTTTGGCAAAGACATATTCAGGTTAAGTCCGTAATTGCTGAACTGAGGGAACGACTTCAATCACATTCTATGAGATCATATAGGTCCAGATTCCAAAGGTAACATCTCCTTTATAATGAACCCATATCTTTCTACACAATTTTCGTTCGCAGTTACTGTAGCTCATCTTGGGGGAGCAAGACATGTAATCATCTTCTTGTTTTCAAGCAATCCATTCAAAAGAGTACACGTTAAAACCTGGAAGGTACTTGAAGATCTCTTGGATAATTTTAGACATGATTAAATGAAAACTAATAGAACAACTCTCTCTGATCTTTAATAATGGAGGTAATGTAGGATCAGAAAAAAAAAAAAACTAAATATTGCTGGACACCTTTCCTGGTATGATAAAAAATTGCGAAAGTGAGGGGCTGTTTACCAACACAAAATGGGTAAGATAACCGAGTAAGAGTGCGGCCTGTTTAAGCGCTAACCGAGTAAAAGTGTGGTATGGGTAAGTGCCGACAGAAAATGGCTGTTCAGTGTTTGGAAGCGCTGATTGAAGAACAGGTCAGAAAGAAACACACAGCATATTGTGGGTCAGAGTGTGTTGGTAACAACATCCCTTCTTATCTGGTAAGCCCCTGAATCTTTCTTTGGATGGAGGGAGCATATAACTTAGAGAAGAATAAACTTGCTTATTATAACTTAATTGAATCTTCATTTCCAGTTCCATGCGTCTCTAATGACGTGGTTTTGTACTTGGAAGACACCTGTCCAGGAAAATAACCGTGCTCCCCTTGAATATAGCTTCACCAAGATTCCCATTACATTAATAGTCAGTTTGATATACGTGTGCACCGTCTGTTTACCTATTGTAGTTGATTCTTAATAAAATAACATGGAGTTTTGCAGGTAAACATATACTTTACTGGATGATCTTTTATCTGTCATTTATTCTAAATTTAAAAATGACCATGAACTGGGAATTTCTAGTTTCATGTCCGAGAGTGGTTTAATTTGTTTGGAATTGGATTTTGGGCAACATTTTGCATTATTTATTAATTTCTGCAGTCGTTTTTTAGAAAGTTTCACCCTGAATACTTTGGAGCATTCTTTAATAAGTATCTCTTGTTCAAGTCTTCAACATATGAGCTTTATGGGTTTGATTGTTCCTTCATTTCTTTTAGGATTTACAATGATTGCATGAGAGATAGCTCTTCATCCTTCTTGGGAATGGATCAACAACAGCAATTTCCCCAGTTACAAAAATGGCTTGGTATTTCACTTGCTAATACCGTCGAGCTTGGACATATTGTGGAGTCTCCTATTATATGCACAGCTACTTCTGTTGTTCCGCTTGGATGGAATGGCGTTCCTGGTGAAAAGAACGTCGAGCGTATTAAAGTAGATATTACTGGTATTGGTTTGCATCTATGTACCCTAGTTCAAGCCAGAGTTAATGGCAACTGGTACTGTTCTTTTCCCTTCCTTAATGCACATTTCTTGCATGCATTGTTCATAGGGGGAGATGAACGATATTGATCCATATGCATTTAAAATCTTGGCAAAGGTCATAGGCATGGGTGTTTTGATTTGAAACTAAGGGTTTGTTTGTTAGCAGCTTAATGGGATTCACATCTTATTCAGTCAGCTATACATGATTGTTTGGTAGTGGCTTAATGATATAGAGAGCGGCTTATTAAGCTTTTAGAAAGGGGGGGGGGGKGGTTTTATGCAGAAAGCCAAAAAAATTTCAAATCCTGCACCTCCCAATAAAAAACCCGCTCCTTCCATCAATGAAAAAAACCCTCCCAAACAAAAACCTTCCCGATCTCTACAGACAGATTAATCCACACAAACAACTTCATACATACAGGATTTAATGGAAAACCAACCCAACAGCCCCCAAGGCCTAAGCAACTATCTGCGGTCCAAAATTATTTGAAATATCATGGAATAGAAAGCAAAGGGGATTTGATTTCACTCATAAAGTATTTAAGCTTTAACCCATACCCTTCTAGAAGGAAATCAATCCCGCACTAGCATCTTGTACTCATTCTCCTCAGAGTCGGGATGTGCCCTCATCTAGCTAAGTTGTATCATATACTTCCTTGTTTTGGTATTAGGGTCCCCATTTGACGTTGCACGAGATTTAGGGGGCATTTACTAAATACTTACCTTGGTAAGCGCTTAGAGCTTCAATTGTCTTACCGGGTAAACATAACAAGGATTGAGAATCTTACCCAGTAAGAGGGAAAGCGAGGATCAAGAGTCTTACCTGGTAAGCAAGGGTGATGACTCCTACCCGGTAAGTGTTTATCAGGTTATAAACTCTTACCATTAATCCATTTTGATGGCCGAGAATGTTACCCCATAAGGTAAGTGAGTGGCGACTCTTGCCAATAAGCGCTTATCTGGTAAGCGTTTGGTAAACGCCCCTTAATCATTATCAAAAGTGCATGGAAATAATGTGACAGTATTTACTTCCCACTCGTACCCTTCTAATGGTGCCACATTAACAACAAAAAGATAGTGGTGCCCAAATTATAAAAGACCATGAGTGGGAAATGTGAATTTGATAGCATGAAACCTACTTTGGGCTCCTATTAGTTAACAGAAGTTAGTAACAAAATCCTATTCAATTACTTGGACATTTTATTGGAGACCACATTGTGCTTAGTTTTATTCAAAGAGGAGCATTATAGTTGGGGTAGCTAAAAATGATACAATGAGGGAGTAGTGTAATCTATTATTGGAAACACAAAATTTAAATTAGGAGCTTCTTTTGAACTTCACAATTTGGTTCTCTTTTATTATTTCTTTTGAACAGGTGCTCAACAACAGTTGAAGCCTTCCCTTCTGGGGCGACTAACCATTTGGATCATGGAGTCGAGTCAGACATACAAAAGATACGAGTTTTAGTCGGGAGACCTTTAAGGCGACCTCCAAAGCATCAAATAACCACAGATTCATTAATCTCAGCATTTCCTTCTATTGATCTAAACCCTGTTGATCAAAGTAGGTCACAGAATCTCCAAGCATTCAATTTGGGGAAATTTATATGCCCTGAAGGTCTTAGCGATTTTTTTATATTTTGTACAACCGATTTTTCTACCATCTCAAAAGAGGTTCATGTTCGGACCCGTAGGGTCCGATTGGTCGGCCTTGAGGTATTTATTTACAAAATTCTATGCTCATCTTTTGAATGTGTTCTGTTCTCTCCCCATGATTTTCTGTAACAAGGCGCTGGGTTATGCAGGGTGCTGGCAAAACGTCTCTATTAAAGGCAATCCTAGATGAAGGGAGGGTAAACGTTTCGACCAATGTCGAGAATTTTCCTATGGATGTCGATGTTCAAGAAGGCACTGCAGGCGGTCTATGCTTTACAGACTCGGCAGGAGTAAATTTGCAGGTCCTTATATTTTAATAAAGGTCTCTTTATTAATACATGCATCTCTGTTCACTAGGGGTGTGTTTGGTATGCGGGAGGACATGACGATACAAAAACTTGTTATCCCATGTTTGGTGCGACATTAGACTAGGACAGGACATGATCTGAGTGGGACAAACATGCATTTTCTCTATCGCACCAAAACAGGTGGAACAAAAATCAGGAAGATGGGACAAGATTAGTAAATTACTAAATATCCATGTCAAATTAAAACCCTAAAACCTTCCACAATTCTTTCACCCACCTACCTTACTTTTGCTCGCCCAGTCCCATCACGTACCAAATGCACCTTGGGTGCAACAGAGCTTCACATGACGTTCGAGTGCTCTTGTATATCTTTTATGTTTCTTGATCTGTTATGGTATATCTGATGCAGGATCTAAATAAGGAAGCCGCTCGCTTTAAAGACGAACTATGGATGGGGGTTCGTGATCTTGGTACAAAAACCGATTTAATTGTTTTAGTGCATAATTTGTCACACAAAATACCATGGTATACGCAGTCAAACGCATCAACTCGCCAACCGGCCCTCTCGTTTTTGCTGGATGAGGCTAAAGCACTTGGAATCCCTTGGGTCCTTGCTATAACTAATAAATTTTCCGTGAGTGCTCACCAGCAAAAGCCGGCAGTGGAAGCTGTTCTTCAGGCATATCAAGCAACTCCAAGCACAACCGAAGTTATTAATTCATGCCCGTATGTAATGCCTAGTGCTGCAAATATTTTTGCTTCTGTGGGTGAAGGGAGTACAGATAATGATGCGAGTACGGGTCCTCATAAACTGATTGCAGCTCCCATTAATTTGCTTAGAAGATCCTTCCAAAAGAAAAGCACCATTCTTCCTGTGGAGGGTGTAGGTGCTCTTTGTCAACTTGTTCACCGTGTTCTTCGCAATCACGAGGAAGTAGCTTTGCAGGTAAATTTTACAACTTTTACTGTCTTAATTATTCCATCCATCCCAAATTAAGTGTCCATATTTCTACTTTAGGGCTGTTTGATTTTTTGTCATTAAGTTCTGAATCTATTAAGCTGTCGCTAAGCATTAATCTTTCCGGATAAATTAAGATAACTTATTGTTTGATTTTTGTCCCGAATAAAAAAAATTACCATCTTAACCTTATGTTTGCTAAATACTTTAAATGACAATGAATTAAAATAATATGAATTATTTAAAATAACATAAATAATATAAATTCAACGAGCTTATAACTTAATGCTTAATAGCTTAAAATATATAATAAAACAATAAAGTATTATTGTTTGATTGAAAATTTCAATTAATGCATGTGGTAAAAACTATTTATTTTTTAATGAGACATGTGATTAAAAATTGTAGGACAAGGAAATTTTAGAAAAATCCAACTTAATACATTAAGATAGGATGGGAAACAAACACCCCCTTAGTTTGTCCCAAATAAATGTCTACTTTTAAAAAGTCAGTGCATACTTTCCGCTCTACTTAATTGTAAGACGGAGTAATTCTTTACTCCATCTATTATCAAGAGTAAAGTTGTCGTGTAGTTAGGGCCCGTTTACGAAACGCGTATCGAGTAAGTGCTTACTAGCAAGAGTTAGTGCCCTCATTTACCTTATCAGGTGGCATTCTCGGTCATCAAAATGGAGTCACCGCCCTCACTTACCGGGTAACATAGAAACCGTGCTGAGGGTAAAATAGATGGCTAAGCGACTAGCGATATGTAGCCCTCACCATGAAAAATGTATTGCCTAAACCTGGCTGCTGTCTTGCTATCCCTCTCTCACGCACATACACAATAACTAGTGTGCCTTCTTTGTTATCAGTAGTCAGCATGCTCATTTAATAGGAACTATTCTTTGGTTGCAAAACCTTTTTACAAGCCAGGGGTATTCTACTCCTTGGGGTAGAGGTAAGGTCTCTGTACATCGTACCCTCCCCAGACCCTACTCCCTGTGGATTCACTGGGTTTGTTTGGTTTGGTTCGGTTCATCTCAACTCACATAAAAAAAATGGAACCCGCCAATCATGATTTCATTTTTTTGTACTTATAAATGGAATGGAAATGTAAAATGACAAACAAATAGAGGGACTTTTCTTTATCTTTCTTTTATTATTAATTTGCGGGTGTTGGGGAAGAGGTATGTTTGAAACTGAAGGCATTGTTTGTGTTTGTTTTCGGAAGGAACTTGCAAAGGACAGACTTATGGTGGAATTAGCAAAAGAGAGAGAATCGGCAGTCGATGCAAGCCAAGATGCGATGGCGAAGGCGAACTCCATGACAGCTGCAGCGGTGGGTGCTTCGGTTGGGGCTGGGGTTGGTCTTGTTATGGCCATTGTTATGGGTGCAGCTTCTGCATTGAGGAAGCCTTGACATATGGCTTTCTCATAAAATGAAGATATTGTCTTGGTAGATTTTGGGTTCTAGTGATGGATGTTAATTTGTAGATTGTATTGCTGTAGGATTTAGAGGTGACATCCATTTGTTTATTTGATTGCTAGTCCATAATTATGTCAAAACTGGAAAAACTTTATAGCAAAGACGATTCTTTCTCCATCTAATCTACAGGTCATCTTTGTGAAAAATGAGGGCCTAAACGGCCATCGTGGTGCATTTGGTATGCCGTATTCGGGACAAAGTTGGGTAAAAACAAATCTCACGTTTGGTGAGACATTTAGACTGGGACAGGATAAGATTAAAGGGCCGTTTGGTGAGACGCTTAAATGAGAGTAAAGGGCCATCTACTAAACACTTAACGAGATGTGATCATGGCAACGACCAAAAATCTTACTTGATAAGAGGCATAGAAAAGACCGAGAATGATACCCGGTAAGTGGGCAATAAGATTCCTTTCGGTTAAAACTTAAAAATATTTACCAACGATTCATTTTGATGGTTGAGAATATAACTCGATAAGATAAATGAGGGTAGTGTTTCTTGCCGTTAAGCGTTTGGTGAACCACCCCTAAATGGGACAAAAGTGCCAAAATAGGCAGAATATAAATCATGAAAATGGGACATGATTGATTAGTTAGTATACTACCCACGCTAAATTAGAACTATAAAATCTTGCATAATTCTTTCAGTTGTCTATCTCACTTTTATCCGTCCAACCCCATCCTGTTCACCATCCAATCTACCGTCACGGTAATGCTTTTCGATTCCTTGTTTGCTTCTTGTATGTCAAATGAAAATGAATGTTGTAATGCTACAAAAAAACATGAGATGAAAGAAACACGTGTTTATATGATTTGGAAACGCAAAGAGTACACCATTTGGTACCTTAAAAACAGCCAAAAGAAGGAAAAAATTAACAAGCTTCGCTCATTGGTGCAAAAAACTAACTTGACTCAACGCGAACAACATGAACTACGGTTTGTAGAGCCGTTGATAAGGCTAACACGGTTAGAAGACAATTCAGCCTTGTAGGAATCAGAGTTTAGAACCTTCCTTTTATAATTGTCGTAAATAGCACGAATGACAATCTGAAAAGCCGTTTTGACATTTGTGGAATCAAGTGCGGATGTCTCGATGAAAAAAAGCCCTTCCTCTTCTGCAAGTCGTTTACCCTCTTCAACGCTCACGTCCCTAATATTCTCCAAATCACTCTTGTTCCCTACCAGCATTCTTGCCGTTGTTGTATCGCAATGAGCTGCAAGAATTCCAATTTTAATACCCCCCCTAAACAAATTCTCCAAAATGAAGATTTTTGCTCCAACAAATTCCCAGAACCTTCTCCAAAATCGAGAAAGTGGGAGAGACAGAGGGTGAAATTCTCCAAATTTGGAGAACTCTTTAAAAATGATTACCAAATGAAAGAGAAATTATATTTTATTTTTCGTACCAATGAGAATCTTAGAAATTAAATATATATGAGAGAGAAATAATATTCCATGAAAGGTATTGAATGTTTTTAATAATATAATTAATATTTTAATCTACAAAATGGAGAACTGTTGAAGTTGAAGATGAATATAAATTTTCTTTAAAGATTTTGACTTTTAATTCTCCATTTTAAAGAATCTGTTTGAGATGCTCCCAAAGGAAGTCAGTAAATCCCACACAAAGAACTACTTCCAAGTCTTGGATCTCTTTTCTCAATTAAAAAGGGTCATGGAAAGAACAGTTTCAAAATCACAATCAATTCAACGATTTGGGAAGGGTACAATGTACATTGACCGTATCTTTGCTCTAGCTAGAGCAGAGATGATGTTTCCGTTAAGACCCCAAATGCGTAAAAAGTGTTGGTAAATAGGAATTTGTGAGAGTATATGGACATTTACAAACTACAAAATTACAAGCTTCATAAACTATTGGTTGGTTTTCTAGTCCTCTAAGGATAAAATTGTCCTTGTATAGATCGAGAAGATTTCTGTTTTGGGGTTTTTTGGTGGATGGAAGGAGCATGTTTGGAAAAATCTAAGTTTTCTATGTAAAGCTCCTCCAACGCTTATTGAATAAGCCACCTTCTATACCATTAAGCCACTACCAACCAAACAATCATATACAGTTGATTGAATAAGCTGTGACTCTCGTTAAGCTAGTTAAGTGCTAACAAACAGACCCTAAGACTAATCTGGCTATGGAGTTGTGCTCTTTTGTAGATGAAGAAGATTTCCATTGAATCTCTTAGTGAACAGTTCAATTTTTTTAAGTGAATTTCATTTCATCCAAATAGCATCAATTTATCGGCAAATAATTCACGAAAAATCATAGCATAAGATATTAACAAAACCCTAAATAACAATATATAATGAACGCGAAGAACAATTCATCTGAATCTGAAAACAACTATCGGCGCCGATCAAATTAACCAAAAACCGATCAAATTAACCAAAAACCGAACAAATTAACAACAGAAATGAATGAAAACTTACTATTGAGTTCATCAAGCCACCGCTTAATACTGTCAAAAGTAGTACGACGACTGATGTCATAAACAATGAGTGCACCGACGGCGCCGCGGTAGTAGGCGGAGGTGACGGCACGAAACCGCTCTTGACCGGCGGTATCCCAAACTTGTGCTTTAACCTCCTTGCCTTCGATATCGACCACCTGTGTCTGAAATTCGACACCAATTGTGGCCTTGGAGTGCAGATCAAACTCGTCTCTAGCGAACCGAGACAAGAGATTAGATTTGCCGACGGCAGAGTCACCGATAACCACAATTTTGAAAAGGTACTCTTCTCCTCCTACTCCTTCATCCATTTTTTTTCTGGTGTGAATTCGAGAGAGAGAGTGGAGTTATGACAATGGCGTTGACGATGGTGGAAATTTATAGTTGGGGCCGGGGGAGTGAAGTTAGCATAGAAGAACGCGTGCGCGTGATTTACGGATTTTCTGAAAAATAAAATTTTGGTGCTTTTTCATGTTTTAATCAACTTCAACTCCTCCACGTGGTTAATGGGTTTAAATGAATGGAAATTAATAGAAATAATTAGAGTAAATTACCATTTTGATCCCTGTGGTTTACATGAATTTCTGAAAATGGTCTCTAGACTTTATAATTACAATTATCGTCCTTACTGTTTATATTTTGTTTTAGAAATCATCCCTGATCACTAATTCTGTTAAATTTGTCTGGGAACAATTTCAAACCTGACTTACTCCGCATCATCATCTCTAGCGACCTGGCCTGCCTCAGTCACCATCTGCAACGTCTTGACCTGCTCCGGTCGAAACCAAGATGTTTTCCTGTCATCTTTTGCAACCTAAATCAAAACCCAACTATAATCAAACTTGAAATGCAAATCCAAACCCAAATATGAAACCAGTCAAAATCAAACCTAAATCACACCTCCATATGTTGATGAGGTTGCTTAACCACTTGCCATACCTCCTATTTATGTCTATTGGTTTCATCTATAAGTACCACATCAGTTGCAGTAATGCAAAACACACAAACTCTAACCAAAATCATTGTGTATGGAGAGAGGAGATGAAACACACACATACACACACACACAACCTACCTGAAATCTCTGTGTGTAAGCTATGTATAACCTTTGTGTGTAACCTAGAATCTCTGTGTATAACCTATTGTCGTTGCGATGGGGTTGGGTAACCTGGAAGGTTGATGGATATGTGTGTATGTATATGTATATAATATGATTAAATTACAACTTTGGTCCCTGGAGTTTATAATAATATTAATTTCTTAAAACAAAATAAAGAAAATAGATAAAAATACTAAAATGCCTTTGGTTTAATGGATAATTTTAATGGAGTTAGTGGTTAGGGACCATTTTCAAAGCAAAATATAAATAGTGGGATGATAACTGTAGTTATTGAAATCTAGGGACCACTTTCATAGATTTATGTGAACCACAAGGACCAAAATTGTAGTTTACTCGAAATAATTATTTTCGCACTTTAGTTTCATCTATTAGCTATTTATTTTATCATATTTTAAAAATATCACTATTTGTAAGTGGCAACACTTAGAGAGACGTTATAATAGGGGTACTCAAAAACCCGACTAACCCAACTCAACCCAACATGAAATAATCCAACCCGAAGCAACCCGATGTCTAATCGAGTTGTAAATTTGTCAAACCGTAGGTATTGGGTTACTATTATTTGAATCCAACCCAACCCGATGAATCCGATATCATTTTATTTCTTGGATTTAATATGATTGTTGAATTTTTATTAATATATACATTAGACAAATTGCATTATGATGTATGCTTTTCATATACACATATTTTCAATCTATTCATATCTCTATATAACTCATTCATATATATCTTCAGTAACTATGAACATATATATGTAAATTGAGAAAATTAACTGAACGTGATATACGTAATAAATATGGATAAGTTGTATCAAATGGTTGATGATGAAAAAGAAATTATGAGTAGATAAATAACATATTCAAGGTTAGAAAAATATTTTAATATACCAAAGTATCAACCCGACCAACCCCTACAGGTTAGGTTGGGTTGGGTTGGGTTGGGTTGCACTTTGATTTGGGTTGGGTTGGGTTAAGATTTTTCCAAACCGCAAGCATTAGGTTGAGTTGTTCAAATTTTTTCAACCCGATCAACTCAACCCATTTGCACCCCTAGGTCATAATGTAAGAAAAAGAAGTTTATGAATCAAGTCCGTAAGTGCAAAGACGAAATCTATAAATTAGATAGGGCCGCAAGTGGCATGTTTGCGGAAGTATTTTGACTAATTTACAGATTTAATCTTCGTACTTGCGGACCTGGTTCAAAAACTCTTTTTGTTACAGTTTGCTCCTTCCATAAGTTGAGTTGTTACCATTTGTGGAGATAGTCACACCTTTGAAATATTGAGAGAAAAATGACTAATAGATGAAATCAAAGCCTAAAAAAACTATTTTAGATAATTTCTTTAAAATAAACCATTTTTTTAACTTTTTATAAATAATTATATATGATATTAAAATTTATATTGTTAAATAAAATTTAATTTTTGAAATGTTTTAAAACTTTCGATTAAAATAAATTCAAGAAATCTGTTGTATAATGTTTTGTTTTTGTATGTATATATAGGATTCTAATCATTTGTAAATATCATAATGTTGGGTCATGTATTGATTTGGTGATGACTCAATGATCTGTTCCTCTACCTTAACAACACTTAGTAGTTATTGGTTCTTTGTATTTGAAGTCTTGGTACATACTTAAGCCATTGGCAAAATCGAAGACTAGCCGATGTGAAGACAGAAGGTCACCGATGCGGTGTTTTGGATCAACTGTCTAATATACACATCAAGACTTTTGAGTAGCTGAATTGAAGATTGAAAATATTTTGAAGCTACAAGCCGATTGAAGGAAGATCTTCATGGACCGAAGATTGAAGATCTTCATGGACCGAAAATTTGTGAGTAGCTGTTTGAAGCTACTAATCCATCCAAAGAAGATCTTCATGCAGACTGACAATATCTCTACAAAAGTTTGTCTCTTCATGAACAGTGTTGTATGCACGCTATGTACGATGAAAATGAAATATCAACAATGGTCAAGTCAACCCCTGCCTTCTTATCCTCATGTGACAAGTGTCCCCATGCATTTAATGTTGAAGGTAATATAAAAGGCAATATGCATCTCCCATGCACACCACTGGCTTTTTGAAAGATTACTTAGTGCATTCTTAAGGCAATCGACTATTATCTTCTACTCCCTTGCTCTCCTGTGTGCGAAGAAAAGCTTAGTGTTCTTCATTTTCTTTCAAGAACTCTTTGTGTTGTTCTTGTAAGTTATTCTCCTTGTAAGATTGTTTAGGTTAGGTTTTCCTTTCCTATCTTCTGCAACAATCTTTTGTATCTCTGTGTGTTAATTCTTGATATACATCAATAAGAATTTAAAAAGTTAAAAAAAATCTGTGTAATTGTATTCAACCCCCCCTTCTACAATTACTTTCTGTTTATTGTCATCCCCTTCGGGACTAACACATAATTTATAGGAACTAATCTTAACTGTTCATTTAGGTTAATAAAAATTTGTATCCATAAATATTTCGATTATTTAACGATCTAAAACATTGATAATGATTAATGAATTATAATCATCTATACTATATTATACAACATTTGACAAAAACTCTTAAAAACAATTTTTTATGCATGAAGTATTGTTTATTATTGCATATTACTTAAAATTCAATATTACAAAAAAAATTGTGCGTAAGTACAATCTATTAAAGCTTTATTTTTGAATTCGTGTAACTAACTGCAGATAAACATAATTAAATACAAGATAAAAATCTCATTTTAACTATAAAAAAATATAATTAGGATAATCATTAAGTTTTAACAAAATTCTTAATTATCATCCTTATAAAAATTATATTATTAAACAAAAATAAATTACTTTGTTATTGAATCTAAATTAAATTATAATAAGAAAATGAATTAAGAGAAATTATACAAAAACTGAGAACTTTTAAATAGTTAATTTAATATTAATATTGATACATTTTTTTTCAAATTTATATTTCGTTCAAAAATAAAAATATTATCGTTTTTTAAAAACCACGTAAAAACCCTATAATCTCAATAGAGAAAATGAGTAACATTAAAATCGAGATATATCTCGCTGGATTACGCGAGTACCCTTCTAATCTTTTATAAATATCTCGATTATAATAAATGAATCTTCATTACTTTTAATAAATATCTCAATTGATTAATTTATATGGTTGTATATATTAAGAGGGTTGCATATGATTAAACTCTATAGAAACATATTTGAGATTACTAGAAAAGTACTCGCGCAATGTAGCGAGATACATCTTGATTTTTAATATTTTATATTATATTTTAGTTCTATCGATGTTATAGTATGGTTTTAAGAAAACGAAAATATTTTTGTTTTTTAATGAAATATAAATTTGAAGATATTATAATTTTTTTTAAAATAAACGATATTAATATCAAATTAACTATTTAAAATTTCTCATTTTTGTATA
>NC_037529.1:3370205-3380199 GCF_001531365.2 Cynara cardunculus var. scolymus
TTTTGGTTTAATAAAATAATTTTTTAAGATAATAATTAAGTAATTTGTTAGAACTCAATGATTATTTTAATTATATTTTAGATTATTTATATTTAAAATTATGTTTATCATATATTTGATTATGTTCTGCATATAGTTACACGAATTCAAACATGAAGTTTTAATAAGATATACTCATGCACATCCTACTTGTAATCTTGAATTTTAAGTAATATGTATTAATAACAGTACTTTATGTAAAATTATTTTTAATAGTTTTAACCAAATGATATATAGTATAGATATATAAATTATAGTAATTGTTTTTTCTTTCTTAGTTGTGCCAAATTATAATAACCTAAAAGTATTGGGCTATCCAAATGTGGGCCTAAAGCCCAATTTTAAGGCCTAAGAAACTTATGAAGCCCAAATTCTATTTATTGAATCCATTTCTTAAAACATTATGCAAGTTTGATTGATGTTTTTAACAAGATTTGAATTATGTAATAAGTGAAATTAGGCCATTTACTAAATGTTTGCTAAGCGTCACTGACTTTATTCAGTGTGCATGGTAAGAACCGAGAATCTTACACAAACAAAGTTATATACAATACTTTCACTTCGCTCATTTTGTAGATTCAATCCATTTTTTTTGTTTATTATCATTTGTTCCCCATATTGATTTGGTTTGATATTATCAATATTTATTGTTTATAAGTAGGGCTATAAACGAACCAAACATGGGGCGTTTGAAAGATGCTGAATGGTTTCATTCGGACTTGTTAAGTGGTCAGAATGATTAAAAGACTCTGTATGATTCAGTGCAAAATAAAAAATGATTGTTTTGGTAAATGTCCTGAAAATATAATTTGAATGACAGAAAATTACCATTTTAACAGTTTCCATCATTAAATGTTTTGAATTATATATATGTAACTCTAGAAATATTAATTACAAAAATGTATAAATGATTTCATTGTTGTTTTGGCCAATGACTCTCACACTAACTAAATTATGGTTATTCTATGAGAACAAAAGCATTCTAAATGGTATATCAATTGTTTTTTTAAGTATATAAGTATTTATATACATCAAATAGAACAAATAAACTCACACCCCCTTCTCATTTTTGGTAAGATTTGAACCCTTGACCTACTAAAAAAAAAACATTGAATTTAACTCCACCAGGTATTTTTTTCTTCACACAAGTATTTGGTCCATGACAAATTGCACGAAGAAAATAAAGCCATCTCTTTTCCTCTTACTTGTTGGGATTGGCATAGCATCAGTGACAGATCTTGAAAAACAAATTACATTTAACTCTAAAAGCTATTTTGTTTTAACAATTCTAGAATTAACTATATTATTAAAATTTTGGGCAAATTGCATGAAAAATTAACGTATTTTAACTTGATTCATATTTTAGGTAACGTACTTTAAAAACTTTCATTTTAGAACCTATGATGTAAAATTTTAAATATTTAAGCACCCGGGTAACTGGTTGAAGACTAATTTTAGATTAAAAAAATCTATGTCACTAACAACGTCAACAAATAATACTGAGTTGGATACCACATCACTCGCCACATCAACATGATAATCGGTTAATTGCTTCAATCGTTTATCCGGGCATTTAAATGTTTAAAACTTGACATCTTAGGTACTAGAATGGAAGTTTTGAAAGTACGTTACATAAAATATGAATCAAGTTAAAGTATAAAACTTATAACTTCTCTCTTTATTTAAGAGATTTTTACAATATCTTTTCTTTATTTTAGCATAACTGTTGAAGATGTTGTAACTGTTTTTACTTTCGATTTCTGGCTTTTTAAACTGGATTATTATTTTACCCCACAAAAAAATGCTAGAAATTTCATCCCACATAATACAGATGAATAATTCTGAAGCAACAATCATTTAGAGGTTATTTGACAGTTGCTGAATAGTTTAGTGCAGAATGATTCAGTAGTCAAAATGATTAAAAGGCTCTCATGATATAGTGTAAAATAAAATATAATTATTTAGTAACTGTTTACAATGAAATTAGAATGCTGAATGGTTAAGGGAGACCCATGATACATAATCATTCAGAGGGTTTTAGAACCGTTAAAAAAATACTTTTGTTTGAACAGATCTGCACGAAATACAATAACAATAGAAAAAGAAATTTTTGTTTGAGACAAATACTCAAACACATGATGTGCATTAAATGTTGAATACGTTAAACTGATTGTGTTTGGTGGGCAAAAGCATTAAAATTAAGCTGCAAAAGCAATGTAGCAGATGCAACATAAAATCAAATCAAGAATAACCAAGATACCAGATAGGAGACGAGAAGCAAGGCAACCATGAATCTATCTATATATTGATTGCACGATGAAGATCTTACCTTTCTAAAATGGCATCCGGTGGCGAAATCCCTAACCATTCAATTTTGATGTAATTTGGGGAATTTCCATTCGTTGATCTATCAACATCACTTCCATAGTCCACATTACAAGCACCAGGTTCTGTAGCTAGCTATGAAACCAACAAAAACCAGAGTTTGATTACCTACGAAGACCCATCAATCAATCGATACATCAAATCTCCTCGTTTTTGCTAACAGAATTTTTTTTAAAAGAAAACATCGATTTGATGTTTTGGGGTTGAATTCATGCAAATTCGTTGTTCGTGATGGAGTTTTGTTTGAATTTTTATCTCCAGACTCCAAACAAGACTTTGTTCGATGGAAATTCTAATAGGAATTTTGGAGGTATACACACCTTGCAATTATCAGTATTCACATATTCGATTTTAATTTTAATCTACCCTGGTTGCCCCTGGGTCAGTAGCGGATTTTTTTTAAGTATATAATATTTATATATCAAATAGAATAAATAAACTCATACACCTTCTTCATATTTGGTGAGATTTGAATCTTTGACCTCCTAGTAGGCCAAAGACTCACATACCGTTAGGCCAAATGTCATTTGGATCAGTAGCGAATTTTAGAGGGGCTAAAAGATGTAAAACTAAATGAACTTATACTACAAAACAAAGAAGTTTCACCAAAGGAAAAGTCCATTGATAATACGTCAAAAAAATCCATCACCGACAGCTTTTACCGCCGGAGAAATTGTGGCCAATGTTCATGATTACCTACGGTTGACCATCAGTGGCAAAAAGATCCGTATTCATTATTCGGGAGATAAAAATTGCCATTATGAAGATCTAAGCTGGTGTTAGTTTGTAAACCATTTTCTGTTATAAACTATATATGTGGAGCATTAGTGGGGGCTGAGTACCATCTAGCCCCCCTACTAGCTATGCCTCTGACTCTAGGTCATTCGTAGGTGTCCATGAATTAGTCTGTACATGTAAGCAGGTTCAGAAACTCATGGTTATCCAGAAAAGAATTGATTTTTTTAGAGTAACCGTAACATTACTTTTAACTTTAATCATTACATTATAACCTAAACAACTAATATTCACTGTTTCATTTAGCTGTTTGATGAAAACTATATCTGATAAATTAGATAAAAAAATATGAAATTACATGTTGAATTTTTTTGCAATTATATAATATTATTGAAATATAATTAAAACAAGTTGCTAACGCATTTAATCATATTAAAATAATTAGTAACCAAAATAAAGAGTTTTTTCAGTTATTTTGGTTTAACAGACGTTACTTGCTCTCATATCATATTTGCTTATTATGACGGATTTCCCGCATCCCATGACATCATGATAAGCAAATTACACGATAGTCATCATTATTTACAAAAACGTCCAAGTTTTGTCCCTCCCTCTTACAACCGTTAAAAGATTCCGTAAAATGAGAATATTTTCCATCATTTACTGATTTTTGTGTCTTTTACCCAATCAAAAACTACAAGGACCATAATTATAAAATTTATTTTGATTGGATAAAATGACGAAAATCCTCTCATTTAAAAGAATTTTTTAGAGGAAGGAACCAAATCCTGATATTTTTTCAAACCACAATAATCATCTGCTTTTTTAGGGGTGCTCATGAATTGAGTTGATCGGATTGAAGACATTTGAATAACGTAACCCAATGCTTGTGGTTTGAAAAATCTTAACCCAAACCAAACCAAAGTGCAACCCAATTCAACTCAAATCATATGGGTTGGTTGAGTTAGTCGGATTGATACTTTGATATATTAAAATATTCTTTTAATCTTGAATATGTTAATTTTCTACTCATAATTTCCTTTTCATCATCCATTATTTGGTACAACTTATTCATATTTCTTAAATCTTATGTATATCACATTCAATTAATTTTCTCAATTATTGAACATATATACGAATGCGTTATATAGAGATGGAGAATGAATTAAAAATACGTGTATATGAAGAGGATACGTAATAGTGTAATTGTCTAATGTATATATTAATAGAAATTCAACAATTATATTAAATTAAAAAAGAAAAAGGATATCAGTTTAATCGGATTCGGTTGGTTCAAATAATAGTAATTCAATACCTACGGTTTAAAAAATTTATAGCTCGATTAGATATCGAGTTGCTTCAGATTAAATTATTTTGTGTTAGATAGACATGGATTGTTCGGATTTTTAAACACCCCTGAATTGGTCGGGTTTTTAAACACCCTAGGTGAAAGGAGTGAAAACCAATTAACATTTTGTTTGTTGGGGGGAAAAAGAGTGCATGTTTTAAACATGAAAGAGTGGAAGAAGTGAGAGTGGCAATAGCAAAAAAAGAAAAAGGAAAGGTGATGGAGGGTGTGGCAGAGGGATTCACGAGATGGTCACAGCCAAAAGACACAACCCTACAAAGTTGAGGTATCTTTTCTTAGTAAAAAGCACACTGCTCCATACAAAAAAGCAAATATGTTTCCTTTTAATTTTTATTCTTTTGTTTTTTTCTATTTTTTTATAAAACGAAAAATTAAACAAACTTGAAACAAAAACAAAAAAATACCCAAAATAAAATTTAGTATGATTGTTGATATTGGGTTAATATTATTTCTGATGAACCTGATATCTTTTTATTTCTTGAATTTAATATGATTGTTGAATTTAGTGTATAATATTTTTATTAGGATTAAATTTCATTGATGAATAATCATGAAATTGAAATTTATAAAAATCTCTTTTGTTGTCACGGAGGTTCTAATGCGGTGACTCTGGGCTACCAGTAAAGCATGTAGTCATCCTATAATTAATCGACTCGCATAACTAATTGGATATCCAGATTAATAAAAAAAAGAATTTGTTAAAAGAAATGCATTATTATTAAGTGGACTATTCAAACTTTTGAGCCACTCTCTCTCACCCTTTTGCTTTCTCTCTTTTCACCCTGCTTTTCCCCTTAAGAGAAAAACCACTTTTAGAATCTGATTCTGCCATCATTTTCTAACACTACTTTTATATTCTTTTATATATATATATATATATATATATATATATATATATATATATATATATATATATATATATATATATATATATATATATATATAGAGAGAGTTGAGTTCACGTGAGACCAAAGGTTTTTTCGTGAGACCCGTAAGACCAATTTATGTTCATTGATCAACATTATAAACTTATGATCTAACGGTCTAAAGTTGCAAGGTGGCAATTTTGTAATTATTGAGAAGTTTCGTGGCGTTTATGAATGTTCAGATCTGACGATTGTAAATCTAATCCAAGGGTTGAGAATTGATCTTATGGGTCTCACGAAAAACCATTGGTCTCACATGATCCCAAGTCTATATATATATATATATATATATATATATAAAGACGTTGAAGCAAAAACAAGTTTTTCATATGCTATTTCCTATTCAAAAGAAGACTATGATATTTACTATTTCCGAAGAGACGTTAGAGTCAAAAGATTCCATATGTCAGTACAATTATAGATGGCTCTCAAAGTGCAATAATATATATATATAATTCATTGGAGGTTTAAATGACAACACCTTTACTTTGTCAAAATACGAGAACATCTTTATAACATGTGATAATACATGTGACACACTTGGTGGTGTGCGGACGACTTAGTATCACTTGTGATGTATTACAGTATCGTATATCAAGTTTACTCTTATCACATGTGGTAATACATGTGATGCGGCGTCGTAATGTGAGGACGAATTGGCATGCAACCTAGATCACGACAATCTGCGTATTTGATTGAGTATCACATGTGATTCACCATGGAAAATCAGTGTTCTTACGTTTTCGTAAAATGAAGGTGTTCTCGTTTGAACAATTCTCTATATGTATATGTATACATACATATAGAGAGAGGCTCAATCATTTGATAACCTAAAAAATTGTGATTATTGTGAGAACTATTATTCTAAAATATTGTTTCATATGATTTTTTTCCATCACAGACTATAATTTAATATATTGAAATTGTTTAGTTGTATTTTTTGTTTCACACGCATAAAAATGTTCACATTGTGAAATGAATATAGGTGAAACAGATATAATGTAAAATCAATATATGTTAACCAATACACTAAATCCAAACTATATATGAAATAGCACATGATGCACCATTTCTCAATTTTATCGCAAATTATTGGGTTTTCAAATGAAGGTTATACATACATACATACATACATACATACATACATACATACATACATACATACATACATACATACATACATACATACATACATACATACATACATAGACTTGAAATCACTTGACCAGCCTATTTTCGTGAGACCTCGCTGTGAAGGTTCGGCCTTTTTTTTAATCTTCACAGCAATGTAAAAAAAGGGTATCACGTGAACCCAACCATATATATATATATATATATAGAGAGAGAGAGAGAGAGAGAGAGAGAGAGGAGTAAGATCTTTTGTAAACCAATTTATTTGTGTTAACTTTAACTCTTTGGACCAATAGGAACCCATCTAATGTTATGGTTCATGCATCACGTTGTATTTATTGTCATGGACAATTCGGTAATTTTATTTTATTTTCGTGTATTACTCTAAGGCATTTAAATGAAGGTTACAAAATTCCATGATTTTAGCTATATTTTTGTGATGTAACGGTACATTAAATATGGAAAATTGTGATGTAACTTATGAACGTGTTTGGTAACCTATTGGATTTCAAAAACATCATTCATTTATGAACACTTTTACTGTTTCACCTATGAACAAAGTTACTGTTTCAATATTTTTCATTTTCATTTATGAACACATTTACTGTTTTACCTATAAACACATGATTATGCTATTATTCTTCACTTATCAACATATGATTTTTCTTATGATCATATTAGTTTCATCATGGACACACGATTGAGATTATGAACATATTAATTGATAAACTTGAAAAAGATGATATAATTTCGGTTAAGAAACACCAAGGGAGAAATTATTGGGACTAAACTTTGGGTATGATGGATGTTATTTTAATTTTCCAAGAATACCCTTGTTCACCTAAGTTCACACTAGTCTATAACGTATGCGTTTCCATTATATTAGAAAGATGTCATTGTGTTTTTTCAACCGTAGATCAAAAAAATTGAAGGATGTGATGGGTTAACAAAGTTAACATCAATGATTTGGTTAACAAAAGAATAAATCCGTATATATATATATATATATATATAGAGAGAGAGAGAGAGAGAGAGAGAGAGAGAGACTCATTCAAGGGAAAACTGATTAGTTTATGGTAACCGTGATATCCAATGTGAACTACTTATTTAGGATATTTAAGAATATTTCCTAAATAAACTAAAAGGGTAATATAGTAATTTTATTTTTGATAACTAATCAAAATATTTAATGAAATGTTTAGAAGGAAATATTTAATTAAAATTAGTTATCTAGTATATTAATTACCTAATATACATCATATTTTAAAGATGTTTGTGAATCAAAGTGTATCATAGTGATAACGTTCACAATGTTTCACGTGTATCACAATGTATTTTCTTTATTTTATGAATTGTATTATAGTGTGCATTTTCATTATTTTTATTGTTTTACAAAGGGTATCATATTGTGCATCTTTTATGTATATTTGGCTATCACAGTGAATATCATTGTAGGTATCACACTGTGTATCTTATGTAAACAAAAGGTTCATCGGAATAAGATTCGCCGGAGAGAGGAAAGAAAAGAGATGAGAGAGGATATTTATAAAATCCCTAAAATGCCCTTAATTAATATTTTAAGTTAAAATTACCAAATTTATTAATTTCCTAATTTAACTTCTGATTTGTGGTTGAGATTAGATCTCACAGTTACCACAAACAAAATAATTCTCATTTGATCACACCTCTATATATATATATATATGTGTGTGTGTATGTATATTTGTGTGTGTGCGTGTGTGCACGTAATCAAATGAGAATTATTTAGTTTGTGGTAATCATGAAATCCAACATGAACCAATCATTAATGATAACTATTATAACTTCTTAAAATAAATAGAAGGGTAAATTAGTAAATTGTGTTGACTATTCAATTTACTATAATTAGTTTAATATCTAATTTTGAAATAGATGTGTGTGTGTGTGTATTAGAATGGACGAGATCACCACTTGTGACTCTCTTTCCCCATCACCGGCCAAAACATGCTTCCTCTCCGCTGCGATACACCGACTCCTTTGCACCAACATCGTCTGACGCCTCCTTCTTCGGCCACCGATGCTTCTTATATTCTATCCATCTCCAACCACCAACCATCATCTTCTCGACTCTCACCTTCACCGGTCCGACTCCCCCTGTTGAACAACCTAGACCGATTTTGGTTTTTCATATTCCAAGAGATCTGGTTTATACACACCCAAATCGGTTTTGATTTCTGGTTTTTGTTCAAATCTCATTTCAAATCGGGGACATAACCCAAATCTTGCAGGGATGTAACCCAAATATCATCGAAGATGTAACACATAAGATATATGGTTTTTGGATGTAACATATATCTCTTTGGAGATGTAATGTCGAGTGTAATACAGTGGTAACACGGTGGTATCATAAAGATATCATAGTTGTATTCATCAACCAGATCTAGTATCATAATGTGTATCATAATACATTTTTGTCATTATACGAAGTGTATCACAATATATTTTTGTTGTTTTACAAAGTGTAACATAATATATCAGGTAATGTTGCTTTACTAAGTGTATCACACTGTGTTTTTTCGTTATTTTATGAAGCGTATCACAGTGTGCATCATGTGTTTGTCGGAATAAGGTTCGCCGGAATAAAGTTCGACAAAGAGAGGAAAGAGGGTATATAAGATTTTTAAAATACTTAAAATGCCCTTTCAATTAAAATTTAAGTCAAATTACCAAAATTATTAGTTCTCTAGTTAAACATTAATTTATGATTAAGATTGGATTCTTCACGGTTATCACAAACTAATTAGTTCTATTTTTAATGACCCCTTATTTTATATATATAGAGAGAGTTTGTTTCAAATACAACCTGTTGCATTTGTACAACCAATGCAATCCAATAAATTGAGATATTTATGGAAATGATGAGAGTTCATTTATTATGATTTGAATATTTATGAAAGATGAATATGGTTCATTAATTATGATCAATACTTTATATTAAAAAACAATCAAAACTTCTATGAAATCACATATTAATAAAATGAAATGAATAGTTGAGATTGAGTTGTATTGGTTGCACAAATGTCATGGGTTGTATAATAACCAACCTCTTTCTCTCTCTCTCTCTCTCTCTCTCTCTATATATATATATATATATATATATAGGGTTGGGTTCACGTGAGACCAAATGTTTTTCGTGAGACACGTAAGACCAATTTATGTTCATTGATTAACTTTATAAGCTAATGATCTAATGGTTTAAAGTTGCACGGTGGCAATTTTGTGATTATTGAGAAGTCTCGTGGCGTTTATGAATGTTCAGATTGTCAGATTGTAGATATAATCCAAGGGTTGAGAATTGGTCTAACAGGTCTCATGAAAAACCCTTGTTCTCACATGATCTCAAGTTTATATATATATGGTTGGGTTCACG
>NC_037529.1:3380364-3400824 GCF_001531365.2 Cynara cardunculus var. scolymus
TCACGAAAAACCATTGGGCTCACATGATCCCAAGTCTATATATATATATATATATATATATATATATATATATATATATATATATATGACAAAATTTATGCAACAAATGCAGCCTAAATTTTCTCTCTCCATTGAAAGTATTTTTATTGCTACGTTATTTTATTGCAAAATCCAACTGGGTCCTCACTCTTTTTATAGATCACTCTCTGAAACTTCTCAGATTCTGGAAGAACAATATGGGCAGAGCAGCTCGGTGGTTCAAGGCCTTGTTCACCACCAAAAAACTAAAAGATTCCGGTCACCGCCAAAACCACAATTCCTCATGCGTCGCCCGTTCTCACACCATTTCTCCGCCGGACAAACCAATCTACAACACCCACTCCGATGAGGACGACCAGAACCGGCATGCAATTGCCGTCGCTGCTGCCACTGCCGCCGCCGCTGACGCTGCCGTTGCCGCCGCACAAGCAGCCGTCGCTGTCGTTAAGCTCACTAGTCTTGGCGTCTCCGGCGGCGGTGGTTGTCGGGAAAATTCAGCCGCCATCAAAATTCAATCGCAGTTTCGTGGATACTTGGTATACAAAACCTTAATTTCGCTATGCCGGAGATATGAACAACCGCTGGAGATTCTTGTACGGTGTCCATATGCTCCGGTGATCTTTTTCTGTGCTTTTTTATGTTAAATTACAAAATTGGGTCTTTGTTTAATGAATGGAAATGGAACAGTCAAGAAAAGCATTGAGGGCATTAAAGGCATTAGTGAAGCTTCAAGCATTGGTTCGAGGATATCTAGTCAGAAAACAAGCAGCTGCTACCTTGCGCAGCATGGAGGCTTTGGTACGTGCGCAATCTAGCGTTTGTGCGCACAAACTTTATGCCATGAACAAGCTTCAAGATTCAAAAGTAAGCACCTAATTCAAAACCTTTTTTAAAAGTAAACCTCTTGTCCCACTGCAATACTAAATCGAAGACTTTTACCTACGGATTTTTCCGTTAGAAAATCGGTTGTCAAAAGGGGTGATTCGTCACAAAACCGTCACAAAAATTCGTGGGTAAATTGCTGATGGAAACTCAAATCAATGACAGATTACCCAGCTTTTTCCAGTGATTCGTTAGTTTTTTTTTTTTTTTTTGAAAAGCATCAGATTCTACCGGAACGATTGGCATTTTATAGTTGATCCGTTGGTAATCACCGACGGAAATTTTCCTGAGTGATTTTTGTGGGTAAAAATCATTTGTTTTGTAGTGCAAGATTGATAAATTACTACGCCATTGCTATATGCACCCACATTCAAATCAGAATCAGGTCAAATTATGCATTGAAAATGTAAAAAGTGACTGTGATGTTGATGTTGATGTGTGTTAGAAGGAAACGAGTAGATTGAGGTGTATTTAACGAAATGTAGGAGTGAATTTAACCCACCCCATTACCAAACTACCAATGTTGGATTAAAACTTAAAACCTTCAATAATTCTTTCATCTGCCTGCGCATCACTTTGGTCCATCAGTCATGTCCAATTTTGTCTGTATGCCAAACACACCCTAAAATATGTGTACATCTTACGCTTTTGAGTCCTTCATTGGGTCGGTTTAGTTTTGATGTGATATTAGACAAAAATAAAACCGGTAAATTACTAAAGTACCCATGTTAGATTAAAAGCTTAAAATCTTCAATAATTCTTTCGTCTACCTACATCACTCTGGTCTGTTGTCCAGTTCTGTTTGTACACCAAAAGCACTCTGAAGTCTGTGTACATCTTACGCTTCCCTGACCCATGGAGGATGGATTAATTGCGTCTGTTTAGTTTAATTTGGTTTGATTTTATGGTTTATAAGTTTTATTTAATTTTGTTAAATAATTATTGAAGAATATTTCAAATAAATTGGTTATGTATTTGCAGGAGAGATTTGATGAAACAAAGAGTGACTACACAACATCTGTGATTCATAGCAGAAGGCTTTCATCTTCTTTTGAGCCTTCAGTGATTGATGAAAGCCCAAAAATTGTGGAGATGGACCCTGGAAGGCCCAAATCGAGATCAAGAAGAACCAATACATGGGCTTGGACACCGGGTTATAATATCGACAACCCGTATGCCCAAACCCTATCCTCGCCTCACCGTCACCGATCCCCGGCCCGTTTACCAACGCCGAGCTCTCAAAACCACGAGTTCGAGTGGGCCCTACATGTGGGTTCCAACCGGTTTCGTCCCGTCTCTCCTTCCAAGAGCGTCTGCACTGACGGGTCGTCGAGCAACCGGAGCTACATGGCTAGCACCAAGTCATTCAATGCTAAGTTGAGATCACAAAGTGCACCAAGACAAAGGCCTGAGTTTGGAGTTGGGCACAAGAAGAAGATGTCACTCAATGAGATGATGGAGTCAAGAAGTAGTGTAAGTTATGGGGTGAAAATGCAAAGGTCAAGCTCACAAGCACAAGCACAAGAGGCCACTAGTTTCAAGAATGCAATTATGGGTAGGATTGGTGGGTCTTCAGAGATTCAATGGTGATTATAAAAAGAGCTCCAAAAAGATTTTGATTTGATGGCATTTTGGATTCTTTTAATTGCAAATTGTGCATAAGAATCATAACCAAGATCAAATGTGATTTCAAGATTTGGGTTGGGTTGGGTTAAAGATTATGATGTTGGTAGGTTATTGTTGAACCACATAATAGATAATTTTGCTAATATTATGGTTAATGTAACAGCTCGTCCCACATTGATAGAATGTGAGAATTGTTAACTCCTTATAAGTCTCAAGTAGTAGGCTACCAATAACTTTCACCATGGTTTTAAGTTGTATTCGAAGTTATTGGGCTAGTTCGTTGCTTTGGGCTTTGGGGTGTTACAATTAATTTGAATTAATATCAAATGATGTTTTTACCGAAAGCATCCTGAGGTCTGTGTACATCCTAGCAGTTACATAAAGATACATGAGTGTTTCGTGTTTTATTTTCTCTATGTTAGTGTGTATTTATGTGATTGATGGATCTGGATGGAGCACGGAAATTTAAGATACCGGGATCTCTTTTATATGGAGGTGTATTCACATTTGTAGACAAATTGTAAGTTAAAGTTATTTTGGTTGAATGAATTTAAGTAAGTTTTTATTAAAGATATGTTTTTCTAAAAACTTTTATTAAATAGATATGGGGAAATTGCATGAAAAAGTAACGTACTTTAACTTGATTCTTATTTTGGGTAACGTATTTTCAAAACTTTTATTTTGGTACCTAAGATGCAAAATGTTAAACATTTAAGTACTCGGGTAACTAATTGAAGACTAATTTTAGATTAAAAAAATCATGTCATTAATCACGTCAGCAAATAATACTGGGTTGGATACTACAATACTCACTACATCAGCATGATAATCGGTTAATACTTCAACCGGTTACCCAGATACTTAAATATCTAAAACTTTATATCTTAGGTAATAAAATGAAAGTTTTGAAAGTACGTTACCCTAAATAGGAATCAAGTTCAAGTACGTTACTTTTTCATGCAATTTGTCCAATACATAATTTCCAAATGATATGTCCTTTGCTCAAAAAAGATTGCTCCCCTAAAATTATAAGTTAAATTATCTTAAATGAGTTTTCAATTAAAAGATAATTTAACAATGACCATCGTAGAAGGTAATATAACAAAATGTCCTTATAAGTAATGGCAAAACGTATGATCTCTTGTGGCCATGGCAAAACAGAAGTCTCATCTTTCTCATGTGTGAATCCAGACGTTATCAAATCCTTTATGGTTAAAGAGGATCACCTTGCTTTGACTTCAGACCATTCATGGTCGTTCAAGGGATTAGTAGTACGAGTAAACTGGTCTAGAAACCCATAGTTAGCCAAAAAAAGAAAATAGATGATTCAGTAGCTTTTCATCCTCCATATAATAGCCAAGACATCGAAGAATATCCAAAAGGGTTTGTTCAGAGATGCTAAACGGATATTTGCAAATACTCTTGGTACTTTTTAATGAAACCAAATAGGTATAATATACCAAAAAAGAACCCAAATTGGTCCAAATCAAAAGATTACAAGCTTCAAGTCCATATATTGAAGATAAAAAAAACCCTAGAATGGGTAGCCACAATTTGTACCAAAGGCCAAAACCATTGAGCTTAATTAGCCATTAAAGAACTCATCTTTCCTAGTGAAGAAAACATAGAAGCCTTCTTGTTCTTGCCTATGGTGGCTTTTGGACTCAATCTTTGATGTTGACCACCTCCATAGCTACTTTTCATGGATCTTCTTGATCTACAAGAATACTTCCCTTTCTTTGCAAGATCTTCAATGCTTTTCACACTTGTTAGTGATGCAAATGATTCAGATTTCCCTTGATAGAACTTTGATATACCCCTTCTGCAAAAATATGACACAAAAGGGTTAGAACTTGTTGTACCATGTGCACCAAGGGTTGTACCATCTCTTTGGACCATAAAGATCCATCCTTACTTCATACCCAATTCATAAAATTCAAAAGAGAGTGATCTTTTCTTGACACCCACTTCATAAAACTAGGAAAATTTGATCTTTTCTTGACACCCACTTCATAAAACTAAGAAAATTTGATCTTTTCTTGACACCCACTTCATAAAACTAAGAAAATTTGGTCTTTTCTTGATACCCAATTCATAAAACTAAAAAAATAGATCTTTTCTTGATACCCAATTTATAAAACTAAAAAAAGATCGATCTTTTCTTGATACCCAAGTCATAAAATTCAAAAAAGATCGGAGTTACTCACTTGATAGGCAATTCTGCCATGAGCTCGGATAGTTCAAACAAAGGACCATACGACGACAACGATGAAGAAGACGAAGATGCATCTTCTATCGTTTCCGATGAAGAAGACGACTCGTCTAAATCCTCCGAATCCGATTCACTAATGTCGTATCTACAAACACCATCTTTAGTTTCCATTAAATCCCATTGAACTCCATTCTTATCCTCCTCTTTTAATCCCATTTCTTGACCTATTTGCCTTTTCTCAACCTCACCCATCTCAAATGCTATATGATCAACTCTTTATAAGAAAGAAAGAAGTTTTCAAGAAAGAGTGTGAAGCATGGATATGAATAATGATCTTGGAAATAGCATGAGTTTGAGGGAACATATATAAAAGACATATATATATATATATATATATATATATATATATATATATAAAGGGTATATTTGGTGTAGATAAGGTATAAACTTCTTTATGGATATGACTTTTCCACTATTAAAACCAACACATATACATTACATATCAAATTAAAATCAAATTAAATTATAAAATAATGAAAAAGGGTCAAAAAAGTGTCATTGGATGAATGGATGGGGTCCATTTTGGTTTTGGTTTTGGTTTTGGTTGTATCCTTGGGTTTGCCACCCATCATTCTTGTATGGTTCAAAAAATTTCACTAAGAACTAGGAATAGGATAAGAAGACATCCATATCCATATCTAGTCATCAAACCTTCCACTTATGGCCACTTTGGTCTCTTTCATTTGCCCCCTTTTGCCCCCACCACACTTTACCCTTTTGCCCCCTTTTTTCCAAATTTCAATTGCATCATCCAAGTACATTACTCTTTACATGCTAAATTGTTTTTTCTTTGGATATTTTATTGTTTATTGTGAATTATAGTTTAAAAAGTGATGATATAACTAATATGGTTATGAAAATAAGAGTAAAAATTGAAGTGTTTAACCACAAGGGTGGGATCTGATTGGTTTGAGTTTGACTTCAAAGGTCAAAAGTACCAGGAGGTTCCAGGTTCAAATCCAATGAGGAATAAAAATCTCGTTGTGGCCACGGAGGTTCAAATGCGATGACTTCGGACTATCTGCAAAACAATTGGTCATTCTGGGGTTAATCGGCTCACATAGCAGGTTGGATATGCAGGTTAATAAAAAAATTAAAGTGTTTATGTTATTTAAAAAAAATTGGAGGTACGTAAAAAGTTTACTTCAACTTTTATGCTAAACTCTCTTTTAAAACAGAGGAAAATAAAAGAGAAAATAGAGAAATCTTTCAAATTTTTGAAGAAAAGAAAATATAACATATCTGTTGGAGATGCTCTTAGGTTTTGATCTTAAAAACTTTTAATCTTTCAAATATACAACTACTAGAAAGGTACTCTCGCAATGCAGCGAGATGCATATCGATGTTAATATTTCGTTATATTATTATCTCTATCGATGTCAGAATACGATTTTATGTGGTTTTAAGAAAACGATAATTTTTGAATAACATATAAATTTAAAGATATCTTAAATATTTTGAAAATATAACATAATATAATATTTGTAAGTTTAATAACGAAGCAATTTATTTTTGGTATAATAATATAATTTTTTATAGAGATAATAACTAATTATTTTGTTAGTACTCAATGATTATCTTAATTATATTTTATTTTTTTATAATTAAAATGAGATTTTTATCATGTATTTAATCATGTTATCTGCAGTTAGTTACACAAATTCAAACATAAAGCTTTAATAAGTTGTAGTTACACACAATCTACTTGTAATCTTGAATTTTAAGTAATATGCATCAACAAACAATACTTTGTCATAAAAAATGGTTTTTAAGAGTTTTTGTCAAATATTTTGTTAAAATAAATGGTTTTCTACACATACAGATAAAAATGATATCATAGTATATAAATTATGACCAAATGAAATTGAGATAAAGTCATCTAAACAAGCTAGATTATGTCTTATGGCATGGTACAGTTGGTTTCAATGTGGTGTATAATGTCTGCTAACAAACGTACGAAAGTAAGAATGTGACAACTGCATTGTAGGATTTACAATTTCTTTGGGCACTGAGCTCTTTAACTAGTCACCTGACTAGTCATATATTCCATTCGTCTTTCACATGATTCTCTTAAGATGAGACTATATATACTGACTAAAAGTTTACTGATTATAAACTCCTTTGCACAAACAACATAGATTCTAGATGGTAAAAAAGCGAAAGCATAAAATATGTATAACTAGGGGTGTTTATTGGTTGAAATCCATGAATTTAGATGCATCTGATCCAACCCAATCATCCAATGGATGTTGGGTTTTTTCATCTGATCCAATCCAATCTGATTGATGATCGGATCAGAACAGTTCCATCTATTGAATATCACTATTGGTTATATCCAATATTCTGATACAATTTTCAACCAATTATTTATATATTTTTTTAACTTATTAAAAAACAGTATGTATAAATATCAGCTAAAAAAATAATATCATAAAATATTAATAATTATATATAGTTATTTGAATGGTAGTTTGATGATAAAATTTGATGCTCATTGGATTGGATGAGTTCGGTTTTACTGATTTCTAGACAGTCATCCAAAAACCAGTAATTCAATTTAGATGTTGAAATTTTAGATATAACGTGACACAAGTACGATTAACCAAAATAACATTCTTAAATTATTTTGATTGGGAATTAAAACCAATATAAACCACAAAAATTAAATAATGTAATTTGATTAATAAATCTTGATTTTTTTATGTGGATGTGAATTCACATGGTTGTAGTTGCCTTGTCACCATGGTCCAAGAGACTCATCCTTCTATTAAATATTGACTTTGACTTACGTTCTTTTTGTTCTTTTTATTGTTTTTTATCAATAAAATATAATAATATGACCTCAAATTTTTTTTAAAAATGCCACATTTTATCGTTTTATTGTAATTTTTTTGATTTTATATGTAATTTAATTGAATATTTATTGTTGGTTGAATGTTTAAATATTTTTTTAACTAAAATAATTAATTAAAATAACAATTGTAGTTTATCTATATTATATTATAAAGTATTTGACAAAGACTCGTAAAAACTATTTTTCATATACTAAGTATTGTTTATTGATGCATATTAATTAAAATTCAAGAATAACAGTGCATTTTGCATATGTACAACTTGTTAAAGTTTCATATTTGAATTTGTGTAACTAACTGTAGACAAAAACATAATAAAATACTAGATAGGTATTTCTATTTAGATATAAAAAATCTAAAATATATTTAAGATAATGATTGAATTCTAACAAAATACCCATTATTATCTTTGTAGAAAAATATATTATTAAACCAAAAATAAATGACTTCATTGTTAAATCTAAATTAAACTGTAATAAAAATTGAATTAAATAAATTACATAAAAAAAAGAATTTTTAAATACTTAATTTGATACTAAAATCTATACACTTTTTTTTTCAAAATTTTATGATACCTTCAAATTTATATTTTATTAAAAAAAATATTATCATTTTTTCAGTACCACATAAAATCGTATTATAACATCGACGAAAACATAATAAAAACGAAACATTAAAATCGAGATGTATCTTGCTGCATTGCACAAGTACCATTCTAGTTGTTCATAACTAATTTAAAGTAAATAACGATTAAGATATTAGATGTAATAGAATAGTGACGACATGTGTAAACTAAACCGAAACTTGACTATTTTACCCCTAAGAGTATGTTATGCATTTATCATATGTTGTTTTTAGTGAGATCGATAAGTAAAGTTTGATTTGCTGGAATGGAAAAATTGTTTTCAGATTTCATTCGGTTATCTGGTTCACTTAAGGGATGAAATAAAACGTATCAGATGAAATTAAAATCCATATATAAAGGGGTTACTCAGTTCCTTTCATGAATTTGGAATCCACTGATGACGGGATTTTACCTGACGTCCACTCAACCACCTCCACCACCACATACGTCTACCACCCACCACTGTTGACCGTCCACATCGCTGATCACCACCATCTACGATCACCACCTATCATCGACCACTTCCACCCACACTTGCATAAACAAAACCATATAAGGGTGTTATGGTCAAATTATAGTGTTTCTTGTTTCAGTTATGAATATACATTCTGTAAACGAAACAAGCGGATTCCAATTCATTTAACACATTTTATTCTAATTTATGTCAACCGAACATAATGAGGTCAAATTTCTTCGTATTCAATTTCAATTCCTTTCACATGTTTCATTCCGTCTAAAAACATTATGCAAGTCGAACGACCCCCTAAATTGTCATGTAAGGGTTTGTTTGCTTGCAGTTTGATATCAAAGTTTAATGAGACTCACGGCTTATTTGGTCTACTGTACATAATTGTTTGAAAATTGCTTAATGATATAGAAAGTGACTACTTTAATAAGTTTCTAGTGTGGCGTTTAATGCTGAAAACAAAAACTTTTCCAATTTATACAAACAGATTAATGCACACAGATTTTTTTATCTATACAGGATTTAATGAAAAAACCAACCAAACAATCTCTAGGTTTTATTTAGGGACTAGTATTGCAAATTCAAGTGTTGAAAAACAAAAGTTATAAAATGTGTAGTAGTTAAGGGACAATTTGTTTGAATTGAAACTTTGATGTGAAAATTGGATGAAAGAGGATAAGAAGGTTGACCAAGGATCATCTTATTTTGACCAACGTTTTTTTTTTTTTTTTTTTTTATAATTATTGTGTTAAAATTAGATAATTAAATTCATATATACCAAGGAAAAAAATTAAAGTTACTTGAATATTTTCTTCAAATATTTTCACTTAATTTATAAAATGTTAGAATTATAAAAATTGGTTTTTTTTATCAATTATTATTATTATTATTATTATTATTATTATTATTATTATTATTATTATTATTATTATTATTATTACCATAAGGGTATTTGTATAATATAACGAAATACATCTTGATTTTAATGTTTCATTTTATTTTCTCTTTATCGATGTTATAATACGATTTTATGTGGTTTTGATAAATAAAAAACAATAATTTTTTATTTTTGAATAAAATATAAATGTGAATATAACATAAAAGTTTGAAGAAAAAATATATCGATATTAATATCAAATTAATTATTTAAAAGTTCTCATTTTCTTAATAGTTTCTTTAATTTAAATTTTTTATTGTAATTTAATTTAAGTCTAACAATGAATTAATAATTTTTTATTTAATAATATATTTTTTCTATAAAAATAGTACTTAAGCATTCTGTTAGAACTCAATGATTATCTTAATTATATGTTATATTTTTTATATTTAAAATGAGATGTTTATCTACTATTTAATTATGTTTATCTGCAGTTAGTTGCACAAATTAAACATGAAACTTTAATAAGTTGTACTTACGCACAATCAACTTGTAATATTGAATTTTAAGTAATATGCATCAATAAACAGTATTTTATGTATAAAAAATAATTTTTAAAAGTTTTTGTCAAATGCTTTATAATATAATATAAATTATTATTATTATTTCCATTAATTAAAGAGATTTATTCATTGAAATATTGATTTTGTTAGGTTGTTTAAATTGATTTATTCATTGAAATAATCAATATAAGTTTGGGAATAACATAGTATTATCCGATTCAATAAGGATACGAATAAGAGAACCATATTTATATACTTACATTCTCATCAATTTTATATACTTTGTTTGAAAAAAGAGAAGCACATCCATTCTTCTTCATTTTTAATAAAGTTACCAAACGAAAGATTTTGTTACTTATTTTCGAACCTTCTTTACTCTATAGAAATACTCAACACACGAACTGTTAGGGGTGCTCATGAGTTGGGTTGAAGACATTTGAACAATTCTACCCAATGCTTGCGGTTTGAAACTTTTTAACTCAACCCAACCTAAACCGTATGGGTTGGTTATGTTAGTCGGGTTGATACTTTGGTACATTAAAATATTCTTCTAACCTTGAATATGTTATTTCTTTACTCATAATTTCTTTTTCATCATCTACCATTTGATACAAATTATCCATACTTCTTACGTATATCACATTCAGTTAATTTTCTCAATTTACATATATATGTTCATAGTTACTGAACATATATACGAATGAGTTATATATAAATGTGAATAGATTGAAAATATGTGTATATGGAGAGCGGACATGATAGTGTAATTGTCTAATATATATATTAATAAAAATTCAACAATGATATTAAATCCAAAAAATAAAAGGATATCGGGTTTATCGAATTGGGTTGAGTTCAAATAATAGTATCTCAATATCAATTCAATATCTACGGCTTGAAAATTTTACAACTCGATCAAACATCGGGTTGAGTTATTTCGCATTGGGTTGGATTGATCGGGTTTTTAAGCACCCCTACAAACACATAGGTAGGGTGAAAGCAGAGGATCACCATAAAGAGGAAGAAAGGATGTGGGAGTGTGAAGGTACATGACGAACATATACTTGTAATCAATGCTTGATGGCAAGGAGAAACATATATTATTGGAAACAAATTATTGATAATATGAAATCTTATTTGAAAATGAAATTTCAAAGTCAATACATATATTTTTTAAAATTTTTAACAATATAAGTATTAAAGTATTATATAATAAACTAGAACGTACTCACACAATACAACGAGATAAATCTTGATTTTAATGTTAAATTTTTTCTTTGTCTCTATCGATATAATACGATTTTATGTGGTTTTTTGATAAAGGGATAATGTTTTTATTTTTGAATGAAATATAAATTTGAAGATAGCATAAAAATTTGAAAATAAATAAATCGATATTAGTATCAAATTAACAATTTAATAGTTCTCGTTTTTTTTTTTGTATTACTTTTTTAATTCAAATTTTTATTAAAACTTAATTTAGATTTAATAACGAAATAATTTATTTTTGGTTTAACAATTTATTTTTTATAAAGATAATAATTAAACATTCTGTTAGAACTAAATGATTATTTTAATTATATTATAGATTTTTTTAATTTAAAATGGATGTTTTATGTTTATCTGCACTTAGTTACACGAATTTAAAAATGAAACTTTAATAAGTTGTACTTATACAAAATTACTTGTATAACATTTACAATATATTTATATAATATTTTACTATTAGCAGGGACGTTCTAATCTTTTTGGAGACCCTGTTACATCCAAATTTTTTTTTTTTTTTTAGGGTGTCCGGGCCAAAGCCCGACTAATCCCCGGCAAATTTGGAGGCTAAACATGGCCCCACTTAAATGTCGCCAACACTCCACTCCAAGGGCTCGAACTCGAATTCATGATTATGCCATGCCCAAGCCTTTACCACTAGGCTGGAAGGTCTTTGACTCCAAAACTTTTAATTACATTGCATAAATGAGATAACATATAATATATGTTAAGAACAAAAATGGGCTAAACCTAAAACAATTAACAATCTAAAACTAAACATAAACCATTAATGATTTGAACATAAAACCAAATACTTAGGGGTTATTTGTTTACCTCTTAATAGTTCCATTAAGAGACAGTCTCTGAATCGTTAAGAGGTGAATCTTGTTTGGCAAAAAAAAAAAATTTGTCTCTTAATTGTTCCAAAACCCTCTGAATGATTTTGTATCCTGGATCTCCCTTAACCATTAAGAGCCCTAATTTCATCGTACACAATTACCAAATAATTATATTTCATTTTGCACTATATCATGAGAGCCTCTTAATCATTCTGACCACTTAATCATTCTGCACCAAACCATTCAACAATTGCCAAACAACCCCTTAATGGTTTGAACCTAAATAATTTCGACTATAATTTTATACAATTCGATAAAAGACCTTAAACACATGTAAATTGGGCCCCAAAATTTCGAGAGCCCTGTTCAAAATCTCACATTTAACATGCTAAAAGACGGTCCTGTTTACTATATTATACAACATTTACAATTTATTATTACATACCAGAAGAGTACTCGCACAATACAGCGAAATACATCTTGATTTTAATATTTCATTTTATTCTTTATTTCAGTCGATGTTATAGTATGGACTTGTATGATTTTGAAAAAACGATGATATTTTTATTTTTGAATAAAATATAAACTTGAAGATATCATAAAATTTTAACGAAAATATATCAATATTAATATCAAATTAACTATTTAAAATTCTTATTTTTATGTAATTTTCTACTTCAATTTTTTTATTATAATTTAATTTAGGTTCAATAACGAATTAATTTATATTTGGTTTAATAATATATTCTTTAAAAAATAACAAATAATTATTTTGTTATAACTCGATAATTATCCTAATTATATTTTAGATTTTTTATATTTTAAAATAAGATGTTTATCCCCTATTTGATTATGTTTATCCGCAGTTAGTTACACGAATTCAAACATGAAGCTTTAATAAGTTGTACTTATGCATAATTTACTTGTAATCTTGAATTTTAAGTAATATACATCAATATACAGTACTTCATGCATAAAAAATGGTTTTTAAGAGTTTTTGTCAAATGTTTTACAATATAGCATAGATGTATAACTTATTAATACGTTTAAATTTTACAAATCTAACTCATAACCAATTAATAAACATGTTTAAATACAAAAATGACTGGCTCAACCCTTAAAACTCATAACCTACAAAAGACTTCCTCACTCTCACAAACCCATTCAAATTCATAAAATAAGATCAAAAAGAACAAAATATATACAAATTACGTTGTATTGCACAAATACAGTTCATACAACACCTAGTTTTAAACATTTATCGCCAATCCTCACTTACCTTACCAGGTAAGATTTTAGTCCATCTTAATGGACTCATGCAATAATTTACCTAATAATCACTAGTTGGGTAAGAGTCGTCACTGTCACTTACTAGGTCCTTGTCATCACTTTTACCGGGTAAAATTCTCGGTCATTGACATGTTCATCCGATAAGCGGGTAAACATTTAGCAAATGGCCCCTATTTTTCAATCCACACATAACAACATTGTATTAAACCCCTTCAAAGCACCATGAATAGCAGGCTTTGACTCTTAAGAACTCCATGAAATCAGGAAAACAAGATGCAACAGTTTTTAACACAATTTCTCCATTTATACCCCAGCTTCCTTTTGCTAAAACAAGAAAATGGTGAACACATTACACAACAACAAACAAAGACTCCATCATTGTGTGAGACCTTAATCATACAAAAACCTACACAACTTTAATTAATTACCTGCTGCAACAAATTCATAAATTGAGAATTTCTTTTGAATCATTCAAATACGTGTACGTACCAAATTAGAATCCCTGATCAAGGAGATAATCGCCAAGCTTTTCAATGATCATGTTGCACTGTCCTGGAATCATTGGCTCCGTGTAGATACCAACGATCAAAGACATTGCCGTCTTCTTTATAGTAACACCTCCAGGTCCCTATAAAGACAAACACCCACCCAATTATATATATATATATATAGAGAGAGAGAGAGAGAGAGAGAGGATCATTCACAAATCATCATATTAATACAAACTTTGCAAACCAATCTCATCAGTCTATGTAGTCTAATAAATATCTCTTTAATTAATATCCAGCTTGTTTCCTGATATAAAGTTTTAATCATAATAAATAAGCCCTCATCATTTCCATAAATATCAAAACTAGGTGGGTGGGTGTGGGGGTGTGTGTGTGTGTGTGTGTGCGCGCGTGTGCTTACAATTATAAACTTTAAAACTACAACATAAGCCATAGGCATCAGGATTCCTAACAAATATAATGACTTAAATGAACCACATGCTGAAAGAGCCATCAATTTCAGAGAACAATTAGTCAGGTTATTAAAAATGTGAAATAACCACCTTCTTCCCTCGAATGACGGCTCCTGCCTCGCCTTGAATCACCATATACTTGGTCCCACCAAGGAATAAGCCAGTTGGAGCAAGTGAGCCAGGTTCATTGAAGTCGTTCATGATGGCGCTTATTTCCTCTGGCTTGGCCTGCAATATTAGCCAAGAAAATGGATGTTGGTTCAACTAAACACAGCTCAAACCCGGAAATAAGACCAAAGTTGTACTTGAGAGCTGTGACTAATTTTCAACGGTGTAAGATATCTGTGCTGATAACATACAACGTTTAGTACAAATTTCATAAAACCACTTTTATATATGGTAAGCAATCACTTAAGTGAACAGATATATTTATATAAATGCAAATTAAATGCAACCTTTTCAAATGTTGCAACCAATGCAACCCGATGAAATTTAATCCTAACCATAGACATCCCCCCTTTTAAGGAGTATTTTCGTTTTTAATTTTTTTTCTAAATGTAACAGCCTTGTCCCCAACTGTTGATTGTTTAATTGTATGGTGTAGATTAAGTTGTATTGGTTGCAACATTTAAGACGGTTGCATTTGATGAGCCCTCTCTCTCAAATCGTGGGAGGAAAAGGCAGAAAAGTGAGCCCACCCCAGGCAAATCCACGGTTAAACGGAGTTGCCTGGAGAATGAACTCCGGGAAGGTCTTTATACACACACACACACATATATATATATTATATTTATATATATACATATTCTGCTCATGACCATTAAGGACGAATTTAAACCTGTAACAGGCTGGAGAGTAAGGATCTTCCATCGATCATCATCGCTCATGAGAAAGCTGGCAAGGATACATATGCATGATGCATGAATGCTGGGATCCACGGATACTAAAAATCGAGGTTATAAGGAAAAACCATTGTACAGTTTATTCAACTGATATATGATGTTGACAAACAATCCATACGGCCCATAGAGATCAAACCTGAAACCAGAAATTTCAGTCAATTTTTTGTCGATTACACATGTCATGTGTTGAATCAGAAACACAAGTTCAAGTCCTGATCCAAAAACCGTTGACCCAGAAACACAAGTTCAAGTCCTGATCCAAAAACCTGAATGCTTCAACACTACGTAAGAAGATCAAGTTGACCTAGGCATTGCAGATTTGGGCACTTAAGTTTCAGAGGCTTAAAAACCTTGTCTTCCAAAAGGATGGTGAATAGGAAAACATTGGTGACCATTCCAAATAAGAGTTTGTAGAAAGGTATGGACCTATTTTTTGACACTCAAGTCAAAAAGCACTCACTATATTCAAAACTTCTTAAGAGTTTGATAGAGAAAAATGGAAATGATATATGTGGTGTTCGAATTGAACGAGGAGAAGAGTTTACCTCTCTAGAAGTTAATGAGTATTGCATACTAAATGGTATTTGTATATAGCTAACCACGATGTACACATTGCGAAGAGAATGAATTGAACAATCATAAACATGGCGTGATCTATGTTGACGGAGAAGCTTGTCAGCTAAAGAGTTCTGGCAAGAATTTGTCAACTTGGTTGTTCACTTGCTCAACCGCTACCCTATAGTTGCTAAGATATACAGCCTGAAGAAGCATGTTGTGGACACAGACCCTCTTGAGTTTAAGCCAAGAATCTAAAGCCTATATAATGTATGATCCTATATAAAAAAGATCATTACAAGTAGAGACATGGTGTTTGAAGAATACAAGCAATGGGAATGGAGTAATACATGTTGGAGATGGTTGTGTGATTCTTGACTGAGGAGATGAATATGAGATACAAGAGGGTGAAGCAGAAGAAAAGCATGAAGAAGAAGAGCATGTTACAAATGGCATTGGTTCGTCAAGAATTGAAGAAGGGCAAGTTAAAAGTGATGCAACTGGTTGTAATTTGTCAACAAGTAAGAAGTTGAACGCAACGTTCCAAGTCCAACTCAAGGGAGGGTTAGAAAGAAATCAACTTAAATGGAAGAGCTACGAGGGACTATCTGAAAAGTACTTCGTTGACGTATGCTACCTTTAATGATCCTTTGAAACTTGAAAAAAATTAGAGAAGGGGGAAGCTACTTATAGTACATGTGCATGCTGATGACCTCATTTTTACAGGTAATGGTAAAGCGATGACTGAATATAAAAATACTTCCTATTGTAGAAGTGGTGCAAACATTGAAAGCATTTCCAAGGAGGAATAAAAATCCCCTTGTGGCCACGGAGGTTCAAATGCGGTGACTCCAGGCTACCCGCGAAGCGGGTGGTCGCCATGGGATTAGTCGACTCGCATAGCGGGTTGGTTATCCAGTTTAATTAAAAAAAGAAAGAATATGCAGTGAAGTGCTTGAAAGGTATGGTATGGAACATTGTAATCCAGTAAACAATCCGATTGTACTAGGTTACATGGAAATGATGAAGGTGATCTTGCTGTTGATGCAACTGCTTGCAAACATGGAAATGATGAAGGTGGTCTTGCTGTTGATGCAACTGCTTGCAAACATGGAAATGTTGAAGGTGGTGGTGTCGTGAATTGTGATGCAACTGATTACAACACATGATTAGGAGTCTTATATATGACTGCCATAAGACCTGATCTAGCTTATTTAGTGAGCTTAATCAGTAGATTCATGGAAACGCCAACTAAGCTATATAAGGCAGTTGTGAAAAAGAGTTCTTTGTCACATTAAGGGTGCGTTTGGTACGCAGACAGGCCAGAACAGGACAGGACAGTTGTTCAGCGTTTGGTAAGACATGACAGGACTTGACAGAACTGGTTAAAATGACCAATTTACCCCCATTGAGTTGTTTAGTGTTTTTTTCACCAAATAATCAATATAAATGTTAACAAATACGGTGTGCAAAGTATAACTTACATCAAACCACTACTACTTGCAAAAATACATGATTTCATAATCAACTAATGATTTATGAAAAATGTAGATTTAATATAAGCATCAAAAATTCATTATCGAAGCAAATCTATATGCATTCCATACTGAGAAGAAAAAACTACTACCAACAAGCGCACAATCAATTAAAATGGATTAAATATCAAATATTAAATAAAATATAAGCATCAAAAAAACAATTTGGCTAGTGATCCCATATAGTATCAACACATTCACAAAACTTGGTTTCCAGAAAACAAAAGAATTCACCTGTCACCTGTATAATCACTCCTATAAGATTAAAATTGAATATTTACTACTCTGATCAAGGGAAAACATAAAAACCTCATCGAAAACAACAAATTGCATGCGTGAATCTTACGCAATACGTTTGACGGTGATAAAATCAAGAAWACAATTTATGTAATTTATTAAATTATAATAGAATAATTATTTTTTATAACAAAATATATCATTTGAAGTTTTTGTAAAATCAATTAAAATGACACCAAATAAAAAGTTTATGTGGTTTTCTATTTTTATTTTTATCTCTTTTCTACATTGTTTTTTTATTGTTTATATATAATAAATTATATAAATTAAATAAAAATATAGAAACCGTATAAAAATAATATTTTGAGGACAGTAAAATGAAAGTTTAAGAAACATAAAATACAATAAATAAAATTTAAAGAATGAATAAAATGTAAAAGAGAGACCTATTTGATGTTTTAGAAGAAAATTAAGTTTTATTTTGAGGTTATATTGGTAAAATATAAGTCTGTTCCACCTTGTTCAACCTTGTTCCATGGGGTAGGGGTGGAACAGGCCTGTTCCACTCTGTTCCTGTCTGTTCCACATAAAATTCATGCCAAACATGGGACAGGGATCCCTGTCCAGTGTACCAAACGCACCCTAAAGGAAATAAAAAGCTCTGAATTTTTTATAAAAAAGGTCGAGAAGAAATGTTAGTAGCTTTATAAAATAGCAAATATGCAGGAGTAATTGATGATCAAAGGGGTACATTAGGGTACATATGTTTGCTCAGTTAACCATGCGAAGAAACAACCACTGTTCAGTCTCTCTACCTCCTGCAAATGCCAAAGTGTATGGATGTGTAGGCTTCTTGAAAATCTTGGTCATAAATAGGTCAAGTTCACCGAACTGCACCACCGTTAAATTTTCAAAGGATCTGGTTATGGATGGGAGAGTAGCGCATTACTGTCAGATTATATTTTCTTTGTGATTTAACGAACAATGGGGTATTTAATTTGAAGTGCTGTGGGTCAAGGATCAGGAGCAGATATTATGACCAAGCCTTTGAAGCTCGAAGTGTTTGCAAGGTTGAGAGAGCTGCAAGGAATTTGTTCCACATCTAGAGATAAACTGGCTACAAATTGCATCAGTCTAAGAGAGGGTATGCTGGATTTAGGGAAATTGAAGGAAATAGCCATTTTCAGGGACCAAATTCATCTCTTACCATTTCCCACCGAAGATCTCAAAATATCACTACCTCTGCTAGTGATGGCTTGCGGAGGAGCTAAAAGACAAAAAAATCACTTTTCACCCAGGTTTGCAAGTGACACCTCCGCAATTGGGTGATCTGCAAGTGGGTGAAAAGTGAATGTTCTTTTTTTCTTTTAGCTCCTCCGCAAGTGGCACCTTTCCCAAAGGTGCCACTTGCAGAGGTAGTGATATTTTTGAAAATCCCGGAGAGAAACGGCTAAAAGATGAATCGATCCCTGAAAATGGCTATTTCTATTAATTTCCCCTGGATTTATCCGATGAGACTCGGTCCATTTTTAGCTGATTTTTGAGACATAGTTGAGTTTCTTTACCACATCTTTGGGGATTGTAAAGGAGGTAGCTTCTTTTCTGCATTTCTGTTCTGTAAGGCTGGTATAAAGCCATAGTACATTCTTTGAATAATCAAGCTTTTGAATTCCAGTTCCAATTTATTGCATTGTTGGTTTGTAGCTTGAGAGCACAACATCATTCATGTCCCCAAATTATAGTTAATCCTTCTAGTCATTAGGCCTTTCACAGGATAATGTTTCCCTAACACTATACAGTTTCCGTAGTTTCAAGCAAAAATAAGAACAATCCGATCGCTCTCCTTACTTTGATTCGAAAGTTTCATCTATTTACTAGTCTCAATATCAAGTTGTTAGAATCTGGAGATGATTAGATTAAAACAAGCAGACAATCGGAAACTTCATATAAAATTGAAAACCTAGAAATTACAAACTCATAACGATTGCAACACTCTATACCGAATTAAACCACATATAAAACAAGGATTTCGCTGGATAAAATCAATAATCAGAGTTGAGACACTAGCGATTTGGATCGGATCCGAAAGAACAACAAACCAAATCAATCAACGGAAAAAGAATATAGGTGAATGGAAGAGATATGAATTGAAACCTGAGGGAAGTGAGATGATTGGGCCCAGATGCTACCATCGTGGCCGATAATCGCGGCGGCAGTGAGGTGGTTGCCTTCGATCTCTCACATCAAGTGATCATCGACATAATTTTGCCACGACATCGTGTTACTCCGATTATCTCTAGATTTGATCCAAGTGTTGTTGATTCATAAACAATAGTCGGTGGAACGAGACAAATCGAGTCTTGGAAGCATCGAAAATATGGTTCACTCGGATCTTGACAATATTTTATCTAAAACGGGGTCGGGTCGGTGCGGACCAGGAACGGCATTCAATTAAATATTTCATTTTATTTAATATTTATAGTTTATATATATATATATATATATATATAAGGTATATTTCTTTTACAACCTTGTGTATTTGTACAACCCTTACAACTCAATTAATTGAGATATTTATAGAAATGATTGAAGTTCATTTATTATAATTTGAATATTTATGGAATATGAATAGAATTCATTAATTATGATTAATACTTTATATTATGAAACAAT
>NC_037529.1:3401679-3402354 GCF_001531365.2 Cynara cardunculus var. scolymus
TATATTTTTCTTATAAAGATAATAATTAATTATTTTGTTAGAACTCGATAATTATCCTAATTATATTTTAGATTTTTTATATTTTAAAATAAGATGTTTTTCTTCTATTTGATTATATTTATCCGCAATTAGTTATACGAATTTAAAAATCGAGCTTTGATAAATTGTACTTTTGCATAATTTACTTGTAATATTGAATTTTATATAAACATTGGTTTTATGTGGTTTTGAAAAAGTGTAATATTTTTATTTTTGAATAAAATATAAATTTAAAAATATCATAAATTTTGGAAAAAAAAATATCGATATCAGTATTAAATTAATCTTTTTAAAAGTTTTTTTCTTAATAAAATTATGTTAGTTATCAATGATTATCATAATTATATTTTAGATTTTTTATATTTAAAATGTGATATTTAACCAATATTTGATTATGTTTATCTGCAGTTAGTTAGACGAATTCAAGTATGGAGATTTAATAAGTTGTACTTAAGTAATGTTGTACTTAAGTAATATGCATCAATAAACAATACTTCGTGCATAAAAAATATTTTTAAAAGTTTTTGTCAAATGTTTTATAATATAGTATAGATAGTATAGATTATGTGTTTTTAAAAAAAAAAAGCAATAATGATTTTATTTTTGAATAAAATATAAATTTGAAGATATCATAAA
>NC_037529.1:3402940-3453706 GCF_001531365.2 Cynara cardunculus var. scolymus
ATAATAATTAAGTATTCTGTTATAATTTAATGATTATACTAATTATATTTTAGACTTTTTATATTTAAAATGAGATGTTTATCCTGTATTTGATTGTGTTTATTTGCAGTTAGTTACACGAATTCAAATATGGGATAAAATCGGATAGGGATGAAATCATTTAGAGATAAACAAGTTTAAGAGTTTTAAGAGTTTTTAAGAGTTTTAAGAGTTTTTAAGAATTTTAAGTGTTTTTAAGAGTTTTAGTCAAATGTTTTATAAGATAGTATAGATATATACATAGGGTATATTTCAAATGCAATCATGTCTATTTGTACAACCAATACAACGCAATCAATTTATATATTTATGAAAATAATGAAAGTTCATTTATTATGATTTGAATATTTATAGAAGATAACTATAGTTCATTAATTATGATCAATAATTTATATTAGGAAACAATCAAAACCTTTATGAAATCACATATTCATCAAACTAAATGGACGGTTGAGATTGAGTTATATTGGTTGTACAAATGTAAATGGTTGAATAATAACTCACCTATATACATATATATTTATTATTAATTAATAAATATATTTGATGTTCAATATTTGTAATTAGTGTAGTGACGATTTATTAATTTTTTATTTTGAAATACATTGTTTTAATTATTTTTACTAAACGTGTACCTTACAGGTTCCCCAAAACCCGTTGGAGATTCTCTCCTCTCGAACACGTCAGTGATTCTTTCCTCCCGAGCTTGTTGAGATTGATCGGATCGAGGACGGGGGTCGAGGGATGCATTATCCGCATTGTTTCCATCTTTGATCAAAACTTGATTTTTATATTCTCAATGCATGATTTGACTTTATTTTGACATAAAAGAAATGCATATAAAAATATTTTCAACAGATTCTCCAAATTTTCTTCGAAATGGCAAAAATCAAAATCTCAAAAAAAAAAAATATATATATATATATATATATATTCATCCACAACAGAATTTTCGTTTTAAAAACTATAACATCAATTATAATATTAAGATATTCAATGGAATAAGTTTTTGTTTAAAAATATAGAAGGCGACTGTACGGCGGCAACAGGCGAGAAGCAGGCGACTGTACGGTGAGAAGCAGACGGCAAGCAGGAGGCAAGCTTCAGGCGACAGGAGACGTTTTCGTCTTCTCGGTGCATTTCCGGCAAGTTGCAGGCGGTAGAAGGCGACAAACAGGCGGTAGAAGGCGGCAAGCATCTGGGTCTTCTCGGCGCTTTTCCGGCGAGTTTTTTCTGTGAAGTGTCTCTCTACAGCTCCCCGGCGGGAGAAGAAGATTTCCCGGCAGGCAGCAGGCGGTAGGAAGAAATCCCGGCAGGCGTCGGTTTTGGCTGGCAGCAGGTGGCAGGAGAAGTTTTCCCGGCAGGCATCGGTGTTGGCTTTTCCGGCTATTTTTCTGTGCTTTCTGCTTCTCTGGCTTTTGTGATGGCGGAGAAGAAGGGCTGTTTTGAAACTGATGGCTGGCAAATGGTGAACAGAAGGGATAAGCGTAGAGGTAAGGTATCAAACTTCTTCTTCACTAAATTTCCAGAAAATTGGGATGAGGTTGCTTTGGAGAATATGTTCAAAAGATTTGGTCGGGTTTCATCTTTATACTTGGCTAGAAAGAAAACAAGCAAAGGAACCAGATTTGGTTTTGTAAAATTCCTTCATGTTGGTGATGAGAAAGCTTTGGAAAGGAAGCTTAAAAACATTACTATCGGCACGGTGAGGCTGATTATCAATCTGGAGAAATATGGCTATGTGAAAAAGAAGATAAACATGGGGGATTATTCTCACATGCAGGCTAATATAGTCAACAGAAAGGAGGCTGGCAACCCGTCTCATAAACGGGACGTTTTCTCCAAGTCAGGATGTGTGGATGGTAGGTCCTTTAAGCAAGCAGTTCTTGGCGAGTCTCCTCCAAATCGTCAAGAAAGGTTTGTTAAAGCTGATATTAACATGTATTATGTGGAAAGGTTGCGCAAGAGTTGGGTGGGAAGGGTCAAGAGTATTGAGTTGCTTAGAAATTTAAAGAAAATTCTCCAAGAAGATGGCATGGGTGACTGCAAATTGCAATATGTGGGAGGTCTTTTTGTTATTTGTGAATGGAGCTCGAAGGAGGTGGCTGAGAAGAGTTTGGTCGAAAATAAAGACATGTTAAAATATTGGTTTCAGGATATTAAAATGTGGAATGAGAAGCTCTTTTTTCAGGAGAGATTAACTTGGATTGACATTCAAGGTTTACCTTTAGAAGCTTGGTGTGACGTAAACATTAGAAAATAGCAGAGCCTTTTGGTAAGATTCTTGATTTCGATAAGCCTTCTTTCGATAACGATATGGTTTGTTCTTTTGGGGTCCTGTTAGCTACTGGTATGGCTTGCTTAAATTCGGTGGTAAAGGTGAAAGTAGGTGAAAAAATGTGTTCTATAAAGGTCTTTGAGGACCATAACCGCATAATCTTTTTGCATCCTTCAAATGACGTTCGTTCTAGTTTTAATTCGGATTGTGAGGATGACGTTGGCTCAAATAGCGGCATATCGGACTCCTTTTCAGATGACTGTGTATCACCGGTCTTCTCGGAAAAAATGGTTGAAGGATTCAAAAAGCAATCATGGGACGAAGTCAAGTCCTTTGGGAAGTCAGTTCCTTTAGCTACTGAGAATGCTTTGAATGCTAATCAAAACCCGGGTTTGGGTGGAAGCCCAAAGCTTCAGGCCCATGGTTCTACTTCCAATTTTTCTTCGAAAACCCGGCATCAACAGGCCCAAATCAATAGAAAAGATGTTTTTGGGCTTGAGTTATGTGGTAATTGCAGATCTTCATCTTCCCATAGCTCTCAGCCTTTATCTGTTGATGTTGTGGCAGAGTCAAAGGAGGTGATCGGAAGTGCTATCGGAGTGCAATACAATGAGGAGAAAGCAAGGGGAGCCGAAAGCGGGAAACAAGATGGTTCTCCGCGATAATCTGTTGTGGTTCTTCGATTTTTTGGGTCTTTCATTTTTTTTTCTTTATTCCATGAAGATTCTTTCCTTAAACTGCTGTGGGCTTAAAGCCAATGGAAAGTCTGGTAATATAAAGGATCTTTTGCAAAAGGAGAAGTGTTCGGTGTTGGGTTTGCAGGAAACAAAATGCGATGGGCTTTCAGATGCTTGGTTTGCGTCAATTTGGGGATGCAGGAGTTTTGGCTATGTTCTTGTGAGCGCTTCTGGTCGTTCCGGGGGTATTCTTTTATCTTGGGATGAAAGTGTCTTCCTTAAAGAGTCTGAATTGAAGGGTGACCATTTTTGTGGGGCAGTTGGTTCATGGCAAAACGTGGATAAGAAAGTTGGCCTGATAAATGTCTATAATCCTCAAGCTCATTTGCAAAAGGTAAGAGTCTGGGAGGATCTTAGCTCGGTGATTTTAAGCGCTCCGGATGTTATCTGGGTGATTTTGGGGGATTTTATTGCGGTTCGTCATCCTGAAGAAAGAATGGGATCTATTTTCGACTCTAAAGAGGCTTCAGATTTCAATAATTTTATATCCTCCTCTGGGCTTCTTGATATTAATTTCTGCGGCAGACGCTTCACCCGATTTAGCAAGGATGGTTCAAAGATGAGCAAGCTTGATCGCTTTCTGGACTGCGCATTAACTTATCCAAATGCAATCTCTTTGGTATTGGTGTCTCGGAGGCAGAAGTCAATAATATGGCAGTTATGTTAAAGTGTAAGGCCTCTTCCTTTCCTTTCTTTTATCTRGGGCTTCCTGTTGGAGGTAACATGAACAAAAAAGCTTCATGGTCCGTCGTGGAAGATAAATTCCTTAAAAAGCTTTCAATTTGGAAGTCTCATTGCCTCTCCATAGGCGGAAGATATACTCTAATTCAGTCGGTGTTATCTTCTCTTCCGCTGTTCTTCTTTTCCCTGTTCAAAGCGCCCAACTCWGTTTTAAAAACTTTGGRATCTATAAGGAGAAKATTTTTTTGGGGTTTTAAGGAGGATGAAAAAAAATTGCATTGGGTTGCTTGGGAGAAAATTTTGAGCCCTAAGTCGACTGGTGGTTTGGGTATCGTTAGCTTAAAAACGAAAAATGTTGCTTTGTTAGCAAAATGGGTATGGAGGTTCTTGTCCAGCTCTAATGCGATTTGGAAGGATGTCATTTCTGAATTTTATGGTGAGGATGGGGGTCTTTTTTCAAATAGGCCTTTGGTTGGAAAAAGTGTTTGGGCTTCTATTGTCAACACTTGCAAAAACGTGGAAGTTGCAGGTCAGAATGTCATCCTTTCGTTTACAAAAAAGGTTGCTAAAGATTCTTCTTCTCTTTTTTGGAAAGATGCGAGCATCGGACAAGGCTCAAAGTTGAAAGACCTTTTCCCCAGACTTTATGCCTTGGAAAGGAATAAAAATGCTTCTTTCAAAGACAKATGGACTTATATTAATGGTTCTTGGAATGGTGCTTGGGATTGGAAAACTATGATTAGGGGTAGAAGCTTAGATGATCTTCAAGMCCTAGAAAGAAAACTCTCTCTTGTGGATTTCAATACTTCGGGTGAGGATATTTGGTTGTGGAATTGGAACAAGAACGGGATTTTTTCGGTCAACTTATTGTCCAAATTAATTCAAGGGGCGGWTGAGACAAATGTTGGAAGCAATRATCCGTTTTTTTGGAGTCCTTTAATTCCTAAGAAGGTAAACATCTTCACTTGGCGCTTCCTTAAAGAGGCCATTCCGGTAAGATTCAATCTTTCAAAAAGAGGAATTCCGTTACAATCTTTGGAGTGCATCTTTTGCGGCAAAGGTGTTGAAACTTTGGACCATTGTTTCTTCTCTTGTTCGGTGGCAAGCATTCTTTGGAGGAAAATATGGGCTTGGTGGGATCTTAAAGCCCCACGGCTTTCCTCGGTGTCTGATTTTACAATGTTGATCAAACAAGTAGGTACTCATCGCAAGGTTGGAGTGATTTTCTTATCAGTGTGCGCCGTGGCGCTTTGGCAACTTTGGAAGTGGCGGAATGAAATTTTTCATGCTAAGGATGATGTGGAAGCTAAGAAGAGAGGTGAAGACCCATTCCCAGGTGTTCAAAATTTTTCCAAGCTTTGGATGGGGAACAGGAATCATAAGTTCCATCTTAATTGGGATAGTTGGTCTTCTTCTCCTTACCTTGTTTAGTCTACTTGCTTGTCTCAGACTTGGGTTTTGCTTTGGCTTTAGTTTGGGGTTGTCTCTTTTTGCTTCTTTTTGTTTTCGTTTGTTATTGTGGACTCTTGATTCCTCTTGTGTCTAGCTTCTTGCTGGATCGTTTTGTTTAATTTTATTGGTTGGCTTGGTGAGGGTGATGGCCATGCCGAAGCTCTCCTCCTTGTCCTTCCTTTTTTGCCTTTCAAAAAAAAAAAGATATTCAATGCATTTAATAAAAATTATTTTCTCTCTCATAGACATCTAGTTTCGAAGACTTTTATTGGTGGTAATAATAAAATATTATTTCTCACTCAAGGAGCGGAACCAGAAATTACATAAGCGCGTGCACCAATAAAAATATAAACAGCAATAACAATTATATTATATGCAGATCTTTACAGAATCAACAATGACCTCGTCGAGTTTTCATTTTCTAAAACCTGTCTATGCATATTAAGATGTAATATAAAACCTATCAACATCGTTCATTTACAGCGTAGATGATGAATCACCGTTTTTTTTCTTTCTTTTGATCAAATATTTATCCATGAGGACCATGACTGTCAAATTTAACTAAAATTAATATAGAAATTTTGCATTGATACAGGAATGACGGGAAAGAAGAATAAAAATTGAAACTTTGACTTGTGACATTCAAAAAAGTGATACAAGTTTCTTAACGAAAACACGAAATCAAAATCTAAGTAGCTCACATAACATTTTCAAAGTTTAAAAAATCAAAACATAAACTGAAAATCGATACCTTAACCTATGAGAATTGAGAGGTTAGAGTGGCTATGGCCTGTGGGAGGCTGGGAAGGGGAAGGGGAGTGGTCTACGCCATGAGAGGCGGAGTTGTGGTGGTTGTAGTCGGTTCAGGAGCTCCGATGATCGGTAGCGTGCAAGGTGTGTCAAAAGTTCAGAGGTGAGAAGGATAGACGTAGGAAGCGATTACAATTTCATTTAAGTTCTCAAGAGGTAATATTTTAGATGTAGAAAGCAGTAACTACATGGGTCAAATTTTAGGGAGGACCAATAAATAATACATATTTATACCAATAAATTATTTAGTGCAAGGATGTATTTTTCCCCCTCTTAGAAAGTTAATAAATATTAAATTCTTTTTAATTTCTACCAATTTTACACGATGTACAGACTCTCAGTACATCTGGTATCGGTGGGTTGTAACCTAATACTATTATTTTTTTAATCATAAAAAGTTAAAACATATTTGATAAGTTGTCATCCGTTGTATCAATAATTACAAAATCTGTCATTCACCAGTCAAAATGAGTACGAAAATAAACTCACACACCCTCCTCACTTTTTGGTAATGTTTGAATCTCTGACCTCCTAATAGACCAACGACTACGATACCGCTAGACCAAAGACCATTTGGTATGTTTTAGAACTTGGTTGTAAAGGTTTGTTGGTATCTGTGGCTTAAACAATATCACTGTTACATTATTATTATTATTATTATTATTATCTCTAACAAATCGAATACTTATTCTTATTGTAGGCATCAGTTACTGGAAAATCAAAAGCTAATATAACATTTTGTTAGGTACGGAAAGTAATCAAAAAATTGAGGACTGTATCTTAATGTAGACGTGATATATATCTTAATGTTTATGTTTGGGTGTAGTTTATATGTGTTTTTTTCTTGATACTACGTAAATGATCATACCTCAGCCATATTAATTGGTTTAACCTTTTAACAGTTACAGATAAATATTTATTAAAGAAAAAACAAATAGTATGATGATTTTTCCTACGGAAAATTGACGACACATTTAAGCATGGACGAACCCATAGAAGTGCATATGGTGGCACGCACCACCGTATTATCTCTCTAGCGAAAGTTAAAAAAATGTATGCTTATGAAAGGTGTAATTGTATCGTTTTAGACTGTATGATATTCAAAAGTGTAAGTAGGTGCAACCGTATCTCGTAATCAACCAAAAAAAGAACTCTTGAAATCAACCAAAAAGCCCTTCGAAATCGATAAAAAAACAAAAAAGTTCCTCGAAATCAAGTAAAAAAAAGTTTAAAAATCCATCGAAACAGTGGAATTAGGCTTAAACACATCGAGCGATATTGAACACTAGTAAAAACATGAAGACACGTCGATAAAAACCGTGCCTCTTGTAATTATTTTTTATCTACATTATATGGTATCACCGTATAAAAAAAATATCGGGTTTGTCCCTGCATTTAAGACAAGATAAAATACCAGCTCACAAGGACCCTCGTTATTAACGTTTGTAACTTGGGGTGTAAACGAATTCATATATGAAAGCTAATCTAAAACAATGACCCTGCAAATCCCTATGATTCACACGTAATTTTGTACCGAAGTTATGTAAGAAAACAGTTCAATCACATGTAATTTTATACCAAAGTCATGTAAAAAAACAGTCGAGTCACATGTAATTTTATACCCAAGTCATGTGTAAGATGAAATATGATTTGCACAACTTTGGCCGCAACCTAAGATTGCAGGTCACGTCACACACACACTCTTGCATTGACCGTTAATACATAATTATATGTAATTTGATCGTTTTCGTATTCTTTTATTTAATTATTGTTTTTGTTTTAAAAACATTAAATATTACAATTTTGATAAGACGACAAATAATAATGTAAGGCTCGTTTATCACAACAAATTATTTAAATAATAATTGATTAAATTTTATGCGATTGAAATTCCTAATTTGGTGTTACACTTAACACTTTAATGCTGGCGCATACACATTGCCAGATAGACACCAGCCCAGGGCCAATTTCGGTAGTTGCATCTTCAATTTATTTATTTAAAAAAAAACCGAATACTTGATTTTATACTATATTTTGTCGTATAGTGATAAAGTGTATATTTTTCAACCTTAATTTAATGTAAATAAAAAAAGTAATGGTTGTCGCTACACGACAAAACAAATATGAGAAAATACATATGACCTACAAACTCATTTCTGACATTAACCAGTTGTCACCTATCTTATCAAGTTAGCATAACAATGATTGATAACGTTGCTTGCTAAGTGAGGGAAAAGACTTTTATTCAGTAAAAATGTTTACTAACATTTCATTTTGATGATTGAGAATATTATACCATAAGCCTTTGGGTAAATTGCATGAAAAAATAATGTATTTTAACTAGATTCCTATTTTGGGTAACGTACTTTCAAATCTTCCATTTAGAAACTCAAGATGTAAACTTTTAAACATTTAAGTATCCGGGTAACGCATTGAAGGATTAACCGGTTACCATGATGATGTGGCGAGCGAAATGGTATCCAACTCAGTATTATTTGCTGACGTGGTTAGCAAATATGAATTTTTTAATCTAAAATTATTATTTTTTTCTAAAATTAGTGTTCAACCGTTACCCGTTACTTGAATGTTTAAACTTTACATCTTAGTATCAAAATAGAAGTTATGAAAGTACATTTCCCAAAATAGAAATAAGTACATTATTTTTTCATACAATTTACTTTAGTCTCTTGTTGGTAAACATTTACCCAGTAAAAAATATTTACTAACAATCCATTATAATGACTGAAAATGTTATCTCATAAGTTTTTGGTTGGTAAACATTTAATAAACAGTCTCTTAATTTTAATTTTAATTTACTAATTTAAATCATAATTAAAACAAATATAACCAAAATATATTTTCTGATTTCAATATTTAAAATTAGATAATCATATAAATAGTTAGTTAATTTTATATTCATTATTAAAAAAATCAATTTTTATTATAACAATTATTTATGTAATAAAAAATGATAATAACCATATTTAGAAGATATGAGATAAGGAAAGTTGGTTGCTTGCTCATAAAACAAAACATGATGATATGTCTGAGTGAAGTCAGAACAGATGGGCATGGGCTGCCTTGTGTTTCTGTTGCCTACTTTCTGACAATTGTGGGCTCCACTTATTGTCTTAATTTGCCAGGTCACCACTCCCACAATGCTGACATGGAATTTCTTTAATAGGAACAAATCTTAATCAAATTATTATTTTGATAACTATGATCTCTGATTTATTTGCTTCACTGGTGAACAAGATTCATGATGTAATCCCCCAAGTTTAAGGGTTAAATTTGAATAAAGAGAAATGCAAGGACCAAACATGTTAATTTATGATACATGAATGAGTAAATCGCTTTAGATTATGGGTTAAATTAGAAATTAAAGGTGTGAAAATATGTGAAACTTTTAGGTCATTTTTTAAAATAGTCTTTAAGAAAAAAAAGGTGATATTTCAATATATATACTGTAAAAATGGTTCAAGTATAGCTGATATGAGATTCTAACAAAGAGGATTTACGTTCAAAGCCAGAACTGCGGAAATGGGATGGCAACGTTTTCATGTGGAAGTTAAGGGCCGAGATTAAGGAGCGACATGATCAAGAAAGCATGACATTTGGATTTCGGTATTTTGGCAAACACAAAGTGACGATAGAGAACCAAATAATCAAAGACAAGCAAGAACACACAAAAGGAAGCAAAATTCATCTAATTTATTGTAACTGACTTCCTTTTTGGTGTCATATACTGTTTAAGAGTGTTTAGTATAAAATTGGTATAAACTTTGTAGTTAATAAAGTGAAGTATAGGTATAAATTGGAATTTTCATGGTTAGCGTATGTTCAGTAATCTAAAATTCTGAAATTCTGAAATAATTAATTAAGCGCCAAAGGCTGTTATCGATTACCAAAAAGAACGATTTCTAATTTCGAATATATTTTATGGATAAAACCCACAGTTTACAATTCCGATTTATTATACAGTTTGTTGTTATATGACATGTGTTAATGTCTCGTTCATGCATGGATGATATTTAAACATGACGCACATGTTTTACATGTATAGTTAGAATTTACAGTTACAATAATAAAATATTACATTTTCTTTGATAAATATGTTTACGATATTTGAAAGGTATATTTAGAATGCTAACATTAAATGTCGTAAGCGCTACACTAATGTTTTTGTGTATATACATTGAAAAGATCCAGCAAACTATATGAAGGCAAAGATAATGTGTGATAGAGTAAGAGGTCGTTTACCTAATGCTTACCCACGAAGTGCTTACTAGTAAGAATCAATACTTTAACTTAATTTACTACATAAAGTTTTAGTCTATTAAAACAACATTGTATGCAACAATTTATTTAGTAAGCACTTACCGGGGTAAGAGTCGTTGCTTTCACTGTGCAGCTAAATCTGCTTCTATATCCTCCTCTTATCTTAGGGGGTAATCAAGCCAGACATAAACCACCACCCTTTCGCATCCAATTGAGCCGATTGATCGAATGGCCTCATTGCTCTCACTCGGTAAGTCTCTCGGTCATTATCATCGTTACTACCGGGTAAGATCTTCAGTCTTTGTCATGTTCATCCTATAATATGAAAATGACCTGATAAACATTTACCAAGTAAGCGTTTAGTAAACGAGCCTTATGGCTATTAGAGAGTTAAGATGATTGTATGTCACGTTTAAGTAGTCTTTAACAATATACGATGGAGATATAATTACTGTACCGTTTTAAGTTTAGAACTCCTTAAATGGTTGTTGGATATACAGTTTCGTAGCGAGTAATCATGTATTTATTAAAACGTAAGTATTAGATGATTATAATCAGGTATTTTTGTGATTATGTGGTTTTAATCTTTAATTAATCAAGGGTAATCAACATCATCATTAGAATTTTCAAGTTGATGAAAACTTAAATTTCAAATGAAAATAAAGAATTAATGGAGTTGACTTTTCAAGAATATAATTAGCATTCATGATTTTTTTTTATTAATATAAAAAACTACCAATCATTAAATATAGTGTAACTCTAATTCATTTGAATATCTGACAAAATGAATGAGCCAAACAGGTTGAATAACATGTCAAAATGGTTTATATCGACCCGTCTTTATATTTGACTTCGTAAACAGTTAAAAATTTAATTTGAGGAAGATTACAGATATAGTGATCAGATAATGTACGACGTTGCAAACAGTCGAGTATATTATATTATTATGAATAACTTTTAAACCGTTCAACCCGTTTCATTCCTACCTATTTTTAAATTTCACGCATTTGGCCTCAGTTCAATAGAACAAAACGCATACCAGTCTACTTTTACATAAATTGGTGGAAACTGTTCCCTCTACCAAATGGTAATAATGTCACAAATCTTTAAATAGCACTGAATAGATAGGTTGCATAGAGGAGGCTGATTGAAGATACGAAGATTGAATAATTCGCTAAAAAGATAAATGATAAACTCGTGTAGGTTTAATGACATGCATGTAGATGTAGAAAACATAAACGCCATCATGACATAATTGGTTTTCAATAAGATGTGAATATAACTGTAACAGAGATTTAATATTCAATTTTGTTCAAACACCTGATCTTTCTTTATTTGTTAGGGTTTTATTTCATTTAACAAATGTTTACTTCTATTTTCATGTACGTTTTCTTTGGTTTAGTGGGTTGTTGCTCATCGCAGTTAGGGGTGCTCATGGGTCGAGTTTACTGGGTCGAAGACATTTGAACAGCCCAACCCAGTGCTTGCGTTTTGAAAAATCTTAACCCAACCAAACCCATCCCAGACAAAAGTGCAACCAACCAAACTCAAACCGTACGGGTTGGTCGGGCTGATACTTTAGTACATTAAAAATTCTTCTAACCTTAAATATGTTATTTCTCTACTCATAGTTTATTTTTCATCATAAACCATTTGATACAACTTATTCATATTTCTTACGTATATCACACTCAGTTATTTTTCTCAATTTACATATATAATTTCACAGTTACTGAACATATATACAAATAAGTTACATAAAGATGTCAATAGATTGAAAATATGTGTATATGAATTGCATACGTGATAGAGTAATTTCTAATGTATACATTAATAGAAAATTCAACAATCATATTAAATTCAATAAATAAAATGATATCAAATTCATCAGGTTGGGTTAGGTTCAAATAGTAGTAACCTAATATCAACTCATTACATACGTTTTGAAAATTTTACAACTCAATTACACATTGGTTTGCTTCGGGTTGAGTTATTTCGCGTTGGGTTGGGTTGATCGAGTTTTTTAACACCCCTACTTGCAGCGGGCTCCCTTTTCTGTTACAAATTATGTTGATTTTTTTCTTTAAAAAAAGTATCAAATAAATACACAATCAACAACATTAATGGGGTGTTTGGGATTGCTTATTTGAAACAACTTACGCTTTTCTACAAAAACACTTATCAACTTATTATAATTCAAAAGAATTTAACTTTTTCAAAAACTTCTTATTATCGGTTTGGCACTAGTACACGTTGTTTATCTAAACACTCAAAAGTGTTTATTACCGGTGTCACACCGAAATAAGTCAATAAGTTGTTTTTATAAGCAATTTCAAACACTCATCTTTTTTCTTAATTTATAGTTTATTTTAAGCAACAGAAAATTAATAATTTTAATCATTTTTAATAAATAACCGTTTTTTTAAACAATATTTTGTAACCACTCGATTTAATAGAAAATTATAGAATCTTGATGGATAAAAAAACATCTTATTATAATAATAAAATAACCAACAAAATCTCCAAGTTAATCTCATTTAATTATTATATAATATTAAATGAAAACCAATCAATATCTCCAACAAATCAATAATAATTGCGACATTAGAATAAAACCACGCCAAATCCTTTTCTTCATTTTAAGTACTTTTACTTTATAAATATTAATTCTTTATTTTTGGATTTTATATATCATAAAAATATAAAACAAGAAAAAAAAATTAGTAACCGTCGCTAAAAAAATTGTACAATAATACATCAATGATTTATGAATTGAATTTGCGTAAAAACAGTTTGAATAAATTTTGATTTCAAGTGGATTATTAATAAACATAGACATTTTTTTAAGACTCCAGATATTTCATCTGAGTCTTTAATGGTAATTTTACTAAATAAAACAAATGTCTATTTATCTTTTTCAAAAAATAATCAAAACTGGAAATGTATTCGATAAAATGGTTTAGTCAAGCTTTATTTACTCATGAAATTAAATTAACTAAACTAAATGATTGTTTTTGAATTAACTAAACTATCTGGCCATTCATATGATTTGGGTAAAATAACAAAAGATGTGGTAAATGAATGAAAATGTTCATTATTTAACTGAGATTTTTAACAGTATTAAGTTCAAGGGACCAGTTTCAAAGCGAAATATAAACCACAATCATCATAATTGTACTTAATGAAGTTTAGGAACATTATTTGTAGTTGAATGTATACTAGATGGACCAAAATTGTAGTTTACTCTTAGGGGGGTTTAACAACGCTTTATCTAGTAAGTATTTACCAAGTCACATTGGCTTATCAGGTGAATATGACAAAGATCAATAATTTCACATTCTAAGAGTAAGTTGATGACCGAGAGTCTTACCCGGTAACTAAGAATGACAACTCTTACCATACATAGTTGGCACTTATCGGGTAATTTGTTACATACAATGTCATTTTGATGGACTAAAATTTTACCAGATAGTAAGTGATAGTGTCGAATTTTACCAGTAAATACTTACTGAGTAAGAGATCGTTTACCAAACGATTACTCGGGTAAGTGCTTACCAAACCACAAAAACTTATCAGATAAATATGACAAAAACCAAAAATCTTGTCTGATAAGAGCAACAGCAAGGACCGAAAGTCTTACCTGATGAGTAAAGATGACGATTTTTACATGATCAACGATTATCGGATAAATTGTTGAATACGATACCGTTTGGTAAAGATGGCCTAAAAGTTTGATAAGGAGACGCTTATTTTAATTCAGAAAAATGGATTGGAGATTCAAAGGGCAGATTAAGAATAATAATTAAATAATAAACAAATAAAGAAGGGCCCCACACAAATAGCTGTCAAATACCCGACATTTATTCATGAAATATAGATGTTTCCGAACTTATAAGCACTCTCCATCTCATCACAATCGTATTCATCGAACTCCGATCTCATTTTCCGATTTCCGATGGATCCATGTCCATTTGTTCGTCTAATCATCGAGTCATTATCACTCAAACTCCCACTCGCCACCAAACCCGCCTCCTCCTCCTCCGGCATCCACTCCTCCGCCACTCCCTGCTTCTGCAAACTCCGAATCAAAAACTTCCCGCCGCAAACCGCCATCATCCCACTCTCCTCCGCCACCCATTCCGATCCCCACCCACCGGATTCCACCACCTCCGCCATCAATTTCCACCTCGACCCACCAGCCCTCCGCCGTCTCCAAGGCAAACCGATGCTCTTAACCGTCTCCGTCTACACCGGCGGGATGGGTCGCAGTTGCGGGTTTAACTGCGGAAAGGTGTTAGGTCGGGTCGCGGTGGTTATCAACATTGATGGGTCGGTTACTAAGCCCATTGTGTTTCAGAACGGTTGGATGAAGCTCGGAAATGAAGCCGATAAACCGGCGGCGAGTTTGCATTTGAAGGTCCGAACCGAACCGGATCCACGGTTTTTGTTTCAGTTCGGTGGTGAACCGGAATGTAGTCCCGTTGTCTTTCAAATTCAGGGGAATATCCGGCAGCCGGTTTTTAGTTGCAAGTTTAGCGCCGACCGAAACTCAAGATCGCGGTTAGTAGACTCCTCCATGATTAATTTAGTCGTCTCTTAGCTGTACCGGTTCATTTGAACCGGTGGTCCACATATTTTCCAACTAATTTCCAAATTCCTATAGAAAATAGTCAAAAGCTTTTTATATCAATTGTTAAACATATTTAATATTAATTTCGAAAAATAAATATTATTTTTTGTTTTTACAAACATTATATATTTCAAATAACTATATTGTTAAATTTAGTTCAATGTCTAAACATATTTTTTTACAACGTAATCTTGTATTTTGTTAAAAGAAAGTAACCGTCAAACATATTAAAAATTATATCTTAAGTGGCCAGAATGATTAATAGACTCTCATGATATAGTGCAAAATGAAATATAATTATTTGACAATTGTGTATAATGAAATTAAGGTTCTTAATGGTTAAGAGAGATCCATGATACAAAATTATTCGGAGGGTTTTAGAACCATTAAGAGACATGTTTTTTTTGTCAAACATGATTCACTTCTTAACGGTTCAGATGTTACCTCTTAAGAGAATCTCTAATAGCTAATTTATTTTATCAATTTTATTATTTATTAAAATATTTAATAAAATATTATTTCTGTTTATTCAACATTTATTTTTAATATTAAATAAAATAATTTTTTTTATTTTAGTATAGATGTCAGGGGTGTTTGGAATTGCTTTTTGAAACAACTTATACTTTTCTACAAAGTATTTATCAACTTATTATAAGTTAGAATGATTTAATTTATTCAAAAACTCTTTATTACTGGTTTGACACTGGTATAAGTTTTTTATCCAAACACTCAAAAGTACTTATTATCGGTGTCACATCAAAATAAGTCAATAAGTTATTTTTATAAATAATCTCAAACATTCCTTTAAAGTAAAAATATTGTTAAATCTTCGGAATCTTTATTTTAACCTAAATGATGAAGATGCTTTTTAAAAAACTTTAAGTTATAAGATTGGGTTTATTTTAATTAAAATATATTTAGAGTACATAATTGGGATAATTATAATGCAAAAGAGAGATTCTCCCTTGAATTTAGGTATAATTGAATCACTTAATAATTGCTTGTCTCACATTGCTTTCCCTTTAAGATAAGAGAGTTTTTTCAATCTCTATGCATCTTCTATTCGGTTAAGTTAAAGAAAATATATGAAGCAGGAGATTTTACTGTAGGACTTCTTTAACAGATGATGGCAAAAAAGGAATAAACCAATAAAATCAATGTTAATGTATTGTTTTAATTGATGTTTTTTTTTCCATATATACATACACACACACACATATGCATAATCATATAAAGGAGAATGATCGTGTGAGAAAGGATAAAAAATAATCTGAACCCTTGATCACCTTTAATCTCAAACCCACTTATGAATCGTGGTCATCAAAACCCAACTCATCATTTACAAACTCAATGCTTTGTATAAACTTACGGAACAATTTTCATGTGTTGTGTTACATATGAAACAACATGTATTGTGTTGTGTTGTTCATATGTAAAACGTGGAACGTTTACTGTATAAATAATATAATATTACACGCGTTGTCTTATTGCATAAAAACGGGTTTATAGCTTTATATGAATATTATTGGATTTATAAAATAATGAGACTACATATACTTATTTATTTGTATAAGACTTAATCATTTGAGAACTTCAAAAATTGTTAGATATGTGAGAACTTCTACCTTAAGGTTTTGTTCACATGATTTTTATGTCTAAATATAGTATTTTAATGTATTGATTAATATATTGTTTCATATGTATTCGATTTACAATGTGAAATTTTTTTATGTGTATTTTTTGTTTCACAAACATATAAAAAATGTTCACATTATAAACCGAATACATGTCAAATATATATATATATATATATATATATATATATATATATATTTGTTGATGTTGGCTAATAAAAGATACCCCAACTGTCAAAGACAAGCACCAGCATGATTATTTTCCATGTGCTCTGGATTTTGGTGTCAGTTCAATGCTCTTTGGTTTATTAACTTAACTACCATCTCTTAACTATTCTTGTTTGACTTTTTTGCATTCCGTCCTTTGACTTTGACTAGTCTTATTATTAATCATTCAAATTAATGTCACAATGATTTGTTTTTTTTTTTTTTTTATGTAATTTCCACTTCATCTCCATGTAGGAAGTAATAGTTTGTGTAAATAATCCTGATGTCTTTCTTCTTCGTTTGATTTTCAGTTCTCTTCCATCAGATTTTACCATGAACAATATAAACAGAGGGTGGATGACAACGTTTTCCGGTGGAAAAGAAAAAACTGGGAGGGAGCGAAAAGGGTGGATGATCGTGGTCCATGATCTCTCTGGATCATCCATTGCGGCCGCTTCCATGATCACACCGTTTGTCCCTTCTCAAGGCTCAGACCGTGTTTCGCGGTCAAACCCAGGGGCCTGGCTTATCCTTCGACCCCATGGTGCTTCAATTAGTAATTGGAAGCCGTGGGGGCGACTTGAAGCTTGGCGTGAAAGGGGACCCGTTGACGGGTTAGGTTATAAATTTGAACTTGTTACCAACTCTGGTATGACAAGTGGGATTCCCATTTCCGAAGGCACTATGAATATTAAAAAAGGCGGCAAATTTTGTATCGACGAGACTTTAAAAGATTCGAGAGCAAGTCCGTTGTCGAACATCAAAGGGTTTGTAATGAGTTCGAGCGTTGAAGGCGAAGGGAAAACGAGTAAGCCAATGGTGCAAGTGGGTGTGCAACACGTGACGTGTATGGCTGATGCTGCTCTTTTTGTTGCGCTTTCGGCCGCAATCGATCTCAGTATGGATGCTTGCAAGCTCTTTTCTCGTAAGCTGAGGAAAGAGTTCCTGCAAGACGAACAAGATTTTATGTCGTAAAAATTTAAACTTTTCTTCTGATTTTGAAACGAAAAATTCTTTCTTTTTTCACCTAAAAATTTAATCTTATGCAATGATAACCAATCAAGTCAGTGAATCGAATTTGGATTGAGCATGCCAATTCTTTATCTCATGCTTTAAAAAAAATTACGAACGGTTTGAATTCTTTCTTTAATTTAAATTCAATTTGGATCGGGATGATGATTGTGACGTTAAGATTTGAGGATAATATTGTATAGACAAAGGATTTGTTTATTTTTCTTTTAGAAAATTATGTACATTTCGTGATCTGTTATTGAACAAATGTCTTATTGGATTAAGTTCTTTCTTGCAATGTTCGTTTTTCAGAACAGTGAATTGGGATTTATGTCGAGTTCGAATAGGGTCATAAAGTTGATTATGGAGTAAACCCATATTAGCCATTTGAGCGTATTCGATTTTTTCATATTATTCAAACCGATCTCAAAATCTAAAACCAAATAAGATAACGTAAACGTTAAGTTAAGTTAAAAAAGGCCATTCATTTACATACGTTTAGGAACATAGGTCAAATACAAAAAAATTTATCTTCACGAATTTATTGAAACCATATTTGCATCACAAGTCTATTAAGAACTACAAAAAAAGGAAAACCTAAACATCAGTGCTATTCGCTCGGTCCCTCCATTGACAAGCATATTCGACCATTGACCATTCATAGACACAACAAGAACATCAAGTTGTTCGGATGCCAACGAGCGAATGGCCACTTTGGCCCAAACGTCCATCTGTGTCGGCCGTATTTCCACGTCCTACATCCAGGAGGCGACCACTTTTCGATAGGGCGGTGATGATGGTGGGTTACAACTATACATCGTCAAAAGTGTATGTGGGAGGGGCGTACTTTTTATGGGACGGACAATGATTAGAAAAAAAGCTATTCCATCTAACCGAGGGTCGTTACTTTGTAATAATGGTGTATCCCTTCAGTGTTGCTTTATGATCATTTCCAGAAATTTTTTTGTTGAAATATTTAGATTTGAAAAGAAAACAATTAAGCTAAAAAGGTCTATTTACGTGTCAAAAGATGGACAAACGGTGAAAAGACAAAAATACCATTTTTTTAACGCATGAAATATGATTTATACACATGATATATTAATACTACTGATATAACTAGAAGTAGGGGTGCTCACGGCCCGGGTTGATCGGTTTGGAGTCGTTTTAACAACCCAACCCAATGTTGGCGGTTTGAAAATTTTCAACCCAACCCAACCCAAACAAAAGATCAACCCAACCCAACCCAACCCGTTCGGGTTGATCGGGTTCATCGGGTTTTTGATCACTCCTAAAGGAATATTGTCGCAGACAGTTCTTGCAATTGGAGTTAGGAACAAAAAAGTGCAATTAGCCAGACATTCAGTTACCTGTATTTTTGCAATCGTCTTTGCATCCAGAAATTTTTGAGCAGCAGGCCATAAACATTTCTTGAAGGTAGGGCCGGCATTGACGATGAACATGCGATGTAGTGTCTGTCAGTAAACATGGAAGTCCATTATAAACAAGAACAACCGGTAATTTGGAAAATAAAGGCTATAGGAGATTAGGAGTTATTTACCTCTGGGTAGTAATTACTGTCAACCTTTGCCATGGCCCCAAGAAGACTTGCCGCAGTTGGATTATATATTAATAGTTCTCAGCAAACCTCCCCTCCCCATCCAACTTGCTCATAAGTATACTCTCATATATACTTGCCACAGCTAGTATGGTTACCGAGGGAAACAATTGTGGTCACATATCATATTATCAAATCAAGTGGTTCACATACCAAGCCTTGTGCATCCAAAATTGTGGTTCACATACCAAGCCTTAGCTTCAACAGAACTTTAAAAAACTTTAAGATGTACAGATATGTTAGTCTATGAATACACATAGTAGAACTCACATTGAGAATATCACTTCCTGCCAGGCAAGTAGACATTACACATAGTAGAACTGACATCTGAGTGTCAATATGTGCACTGATTACTGATGATGGATAATTACAAAGGTCAATTGTTTATTACTTACTTTTTCAACAGAACAAGATTTGTAACATATACATTTGTTCCAATAATTGTGCTAGAATAGAACACTCCTAATATCCCTTTAAACAGTTCATTTCAGACACATAATGTTGATAATTAAGGAATGACGAGCCTAGTGCTTGCAGTAAATCGAAGGTGTTGTGTTACCTTATCTGTGTAAATCGAAGGCTGTGTCCATGTATAGCAAGGCTATCTCGAACTCTCGATGTTGCTGTCCGAACCGAAGGCTGTGTCGATCCTATCGAAGGCTGTGTCGATGTTGCTGTCCGAACCGAAGGCAGTCTCGAACTCTCGAACTCGAAGCCTCTGCTCTCGGCCGAACACGAAGCCTCTGCTCTCGGCCGAACTCGAAGCCTCTGCTCTCGAAGGCTGTGTGTGTCGAATCGAAGGTTGTGTGTGTGTCGAACTCGAAGCCTCTGCTCTCGACCGCTGCTAGCCTGCTACTCGAACTCGACTGTATTAGGATTTAGGGTTAGGGAGTTTTGTTTAGGAAGGAGGCAAGGAGGAGGAGGAGCACTGGGTCTGGACTCTGGAAGTGGAAAATGATGGACGCAGTCACGCAAGTCACCCAATGGCATTGGGCCAATGCTATCCAGTATCCCGTGTATTTTACTTTTGGGCTTCCAATCGGGTCATCGGGTTGGGTCGGTTTTCATTGGGCCTAAACCGATTTCAACCCAATAGAGTCGGGTTACTTAATTTTTTAATCAATCAACCTTCGGGTTACCTCGGGTTCGTTTTTTTTTATAAAAATCGGGTTGGGTTGATCGGGTTCATCGGGTTTTTGAGCACCCCTAACTAGAAGTGTATCAAATAATGATAATCCAACCCCGAATCAATATAAATAAATAAGAATTAGAACATATTGAAGAAATTAAAGCCTTGAAGCATTCTATAGATTGAAGAGTTTAGGCTATGTTGGTCCAGATAAACATGACAACCTTTTCAAGTAGAGAAAATTGTATGAAAAAATAACGTACTTCAACCTTATTCCTATTTTGGGTAATGTACAACTTCCATTTTGATACATAAGATATAAAACTTTAAACATTTAAGTACCCTGGTAACCAGTTTGATGTGCTATCCAACTTAGTATTATTTGCTGACATGGATATCTTAATATAATCGGTTAATGCTCCAACCAGTTATCCGTGTACTTAAATGTTTAAAGCTTTACATCTTAGATGTCAAAATGAAAGTTTTAAAAGTACATTACCCAAAATAGAAATTAAGTTAAAAATACGTTACTTTTCATGCAATTTACCCTTTCAAGTATTATTTTTGTTTGAAATCAATTATTTTTAATGTTTTAGTTTTTAAGATAAGAAATGAAAATTTTGGATTCACATATTTTTTCTTGATAATTTTTTAGAAAACATGTTCGATTAAAATGTAGTTTACAAGATGACTTCGATTTATCATCCTGATAAAAAGTCGAAATATTTATCGATGGTTGTCTTTTAGCCGAACTCGCTTGTATGCATCTAATATTTTCTTGATCCTCTTTAACGTCACATTTTCCATCTCGATTTTGGTTTGTTTACCAACTTTTTACTACCATTTACCTGAATAAGAGGTCGACGTTTACAATATTCCAGACATCACTTAATATGAAGGGGGTATAATAGTCTTTTTCACTCAGTCAAATCTTAATACAAAGCATTGGATAAACAACTAGAGGTGTGTAGAAAATAATTCGATCCAATTAGAACCGACCAGTAATAATCGGATATCCAAAATTCAACATTCGAATTAGATCGATTAGTTCTTTGATGGCAGATCGTCATCTAATAAATTTGGTAATAGTTCTTGATAATTTATGGGTTCAAAATTGTTGATGAAAACAAGGGCCCAAGTCCAAGGCCCATTATTGGGCCCAAATATTGATAAAACAAATGCGATCGAATAGGCCCAAATGATGTGCCACCCCCCGATTTATATTGTTTGCTCCCAACCCTAACCCTAAAAAGCCGTCTGCATCTCTCGCACTAGATCCGGCCGAAAAGAAGACCATCGACGGCTAAAGAATCCCAAATTCAACATGGGTAAGCTTAACGAGTTACAATTTCTTCTATTAGATTACGGATTTCCTGTAGTTTTGATGCTTAATTGTTTAATCGATCGATTAATTTTGCTATTGACTGGAATCTGTTCGCAGGTAAGGTTCACGGATCGTTGGCTCGTGCCGGTAAAGTGAGAGGCCAAACCCCTAAGGTTGCGAAGCAAGACAAGAAGAAGCAGCCCCGCGGACGTGCTCACAAGCGCATACAATACAACCGCCGCTTCGTCACCGCCGGTAAGTTGCCGCCACTTATTTTCAGTTCATATTTGTCGATAAGTTACCGACTAACAGAATCGCTGAAAAGATACTTGAAATATATTTCGAATGTATACTCTTTGCTGTGGTTTATTTTATGTGTTTGTGGAATTTTATTAGGAATTGAACTTCAAAGTTTCATATATACAGCACCATTTATAGCGTATGATGTAGACATATAGTTACCAAAATTTTAGAATGATATGCAGTGCGGCATGTGCTTTTGTTGATATCTTACAAATGTCTGAACCGATTGGCTGAAATTTTATGAATGTGGTGACTTGATAATCCTTCAAGATTGATAACTAAACTACTGCCGAATTAAAACCCTAAAACCTATCTTCAGTGAGTATCGAAATTCCATCGTCTCTGCGATTAGTATCTTCTCTATAAACGAAAGGGGTAGTCAAATCCGATCAATTTCTGGGATTCCTTCACTCTCCTATCATGACAGTCTGATATGGTGAGCTTAATCGGATCAAGAATTCTTGAACTGCTTTTGCCCAGGCAATAAGAATCAAGTATTGTTACCAAGTTTATGACACTGACTACTAGTAGTAGGTATTTGATGAGAAGTTGTGATGATTTTTATCAATGTTGGTTTCCTTCACACGATTAACACGATCTAAATCCAAAATACTCTTAAAGGCAGTGGATTACACTGCGAGAATCAGGATGACACGATATGCTGCATGTTGAAGTGTGTTACCATATGAACCTCCATTTTTGTTGATTCATGGTCAAATCATGAATTGAAAATTTAAAAGAAGTGTGGATGCTGATGTGTCTCGAGGGTGAAAATGGTTTTATTGAGGAGTTTATTTGGCAATATAAGAGTTCCATTTAGGATAACCCCATGTTAAAAGATGGATTTTTTTTGTATTGGAGTATTCAATTACTACCTTTTCTATGCATGCTTTAGTTTCTATGACTTATTTTGCTAGATTGAGTCATTAGGTCATAATGGTATCCATTTTTATGTGTTACATACCTAGTTTTTGTGTACTTATTTTAGCTAGTTTGAGCTAATCTATTTGTTACTTGCTTTTGTATTTGTTTTTGATTATTTGGCTAATTTGAGCTATTTTTGTGAAAGAATGTGGCAAATTTTTTCTTAATATCTTGATTCTTGATTCTGCAGTTGTTGGGTTTGGAAAGAAGAGGGGGCCAAACTCATCAGAGAAGTAAGGTGCCCAGTTGTTTGGAGGATGTTATTATGTTTGTTTACAAGTCTTGTTTAGGTTTTTGGTTTTTGCAATTTATATGTTCATGAAACCCTATCAAGTATCATCCATAAATTGATGTTGTGGTGATTGTGATATTGAAACTTATGATTATGAATCCATTTTTGTAAGGGAAATTTGAGTGTTTGTTTGGTTTGTGAATTCGAAGGAATTTGATGGGAGTTGGAATGACCAAATTCTTTGATTATTATTGGTTTTTGATTGAATTTATTGGATTCTGTCTGAATTAATGGTTGAAGGATTTGATCATTCGTTGGCATAAGTCAAGGATTTTAATTCCATTTCATGGTAAATTTTTGAGTAAATTACGTTTTTCATTTCTACGGTTTGTAAAAGAATTGTGAATTTTGTTTCTTTGGTTTTGAAATTTTGATTTTCGTCCTTAGTTTGCAATATATTATATTTATATTTGAAACACTAATTAAAATATAAATAAATTTTAAACCATAGAAATTAAAAAAAAACAATAAATTTCAATTCATAGAAATAATAAAAACAATAAATTTTGAATTACAAGGACAAGAAAGGCAACAAAAGTATAAATGGATGAAAATTGTAATTTTAAAATTATAAACACGGAAAATATAACTTTTAACAAACTATAGGGACTAAAAAGGTAATTAATATATCATTCCACGGTCCATATTCCAAATGTTTTGCAACCTTCCGAGTTCCGATTCTCATGGATCAAACACGTTTGTCAAATTCCTGTTTCAGGGTGCGTAAATTGTGGTGTGTTTAGTTTGTAAGATTTGAAATGTAACTGAAATTTATCGTTTTAAGATAATTTATAAAAAAGTTATAAAAATAATTAAATTATCTTTTTATTAATTGATATTTTTTTTAATTAATCTGGATATTTAATCTGCTATGCGAGGTGACTAATCGTAGGACGACCACCCGTTTCACGGATATCCCAGAGTGACCGCATTTGAACTTTCGTGGTCACAAGAAGAATTTTATTCTTTCTTGAATTCGAACCTGGGACCTCCAAACGTTTTTGATCTTTAGAGCTCAAGCTCAAATTTCGGTCACGACCCTTGTGGTTTGAGCATTGCAAAACATATTAAAACAATTTTTTTTATTAACCTGGATATCCAACCCGATATGTGAGCCGACTAAACCCAGGACGACCACATGTTTTGCAGATAGCACGAAGTCACCGCATTTGAACCTCCGTGGCCATAAAAAGATTTTTTATTTCTTCTTGGATTTGAACTTGAGACTTCCTAGTACTTTTGACCTTTGGAGTCAAGCTAAAACCAATCAGGCATCACCGTTGTGGTTCATATTAAAACATTTTTACCTTCAAATCATATCAAATTCTATGAAATACTAACCATCCTTATAGGATTTAAAAATCCTATATTTGTGACCTTTTCATGAAATCCCGAGATTTTAAATCCAAGAAATACTTCAAACTAAACATGAGATTGAAATATAATTCAATTTCAAATCCAATCCAATCCTGTAAACCAAACAAGACCTCAAAGTCAAAAAATTTTTTTGATGGATTCCAATTCCAACAAACTCCACTATGTGATTCCGAGATTAAATTTAAATCTCAACTTATTCAACCATTTAATCCAATTACCAAACATTAGTTGCCCGTGTTTGATGGGTTCAATTTAAATTTAAGAAGTATATGTTGTCTTCGTGTTCTTTAGTTGTTCCATTAACTCTGAATCTCGTTGATAATGGTATGAAGATTCTTTTGTATCTATCTCGACTCGAGGTGTAAATGAGCCGAGTCGAGTAGCAGGTCATTCGAGCTCGGCTCCAAAAGTTAATATCAGGCTCCAAATCGATTAACTTTTACAAAATCCGGCTCGAGCTTGAATACTTTTTAATGTATGAGCTCGAGTTCGATGCTTTTTTATGAGCCTGAACTTGAAATCGATTAACTCGTTTATTTGCTCAAGATCTTTGATTTTTATCTTTTGATTATATAATTTAAAAACGTATAAATATGTTTGGCTCGAAAAATGTATGCACGAATGGCTCGAGTCGACTCGTAAAGCTTAGTCGAGCTTTTGAACCAAGTCGAGTCGAACACTGATGTTATAGAACTCGATTTGTTAAGTTAAACGAGCTTTATTTTGTGTTTCAGATTGACTCAAGCTCGAGAATTATTAATCTCGTGTATCCATGGGTCCACCTGTGTTTTTTTTTCCTCCTTTGAGATCATATGGATGCATTTGTACAAGCTCGATAAGGTCGATAACAATTCATGATGTACACTAAAAATTCAATAACTCACCATGCTCGATAACAACTCGATACTATATTATTGATGAGCTCAAAATTCAATATCTACTGATGAGTTCGATAGCTACTCGATGAACACATGTTTAATTATTGAACGTTTTAAAATACACGTGAAAAATTTCCCATCTTCTGAATCTATAAATACATTAATCGAGAATTGACCGTCTGAACATAAGAACCATCGCAAGTGGCAGTGCCGTTCGGGGGCGCAACCCGACCCTCGGTTTACAGTTATATAAGGTATAAGTATGCTTATAAGAGTGTGCACTCTGTAACCCGAACCCATATTATAGCTGAACTAAAAATCCCATCGATCTCATGTAAATCATAGCTACACTAAAATGACTGCTGACGCTAAAATCAACAACAAAAACCAGCGAAATCTCGGGTTTTTGAAATGAAGATTGTCAAATAATTTACTTGTATTACCATCAAAATTCATCATGGAAACTTGTATCAGTTTCAATTTGATGTTCAAGAAGATACCTGGTAACCAACGCGGCACCATACGGCAAAACCTCTTCATTCACCGTAAAGTAAGGAGAATGGCCCGACACAAGTTTTTCCTGATTCTCGTTCTGCATCCAAACGGAGAAAAAATAGCCAGGAATCGCTTCTGCAAAGAACGAGAAATCTTCCGCACCCATTAATGGTCGAGCCTCAACGATGTTAGTAGCACCCAACATGTCACTAGCAACTCGTTGGAAGTGTTCATGTAGATGCTCATGATTCACCATGGGAGGATACGAAGGTTTTTCACTTTCATTGAAATCGACACTTGCATTGCATCTATGAACGCCCGCCTGTGTCGTGATAACCTGAAAATATTGTCAGAATCAGAAAGCAGGAAGAAGACGCGCAATAAAGTTCGGTTATATTTAGCAAACTAGCTGATACACTAGCTGTTAACTGATAAACTAATCATGTCCGGTAAAAACTCGTTGATAAGCCAGATGACAATTAACATAATTAGGAAAAAAAAAGGGAAAATCTCAAAATTTAAAACGTCACTTGAAGTAGGCTTTCAAAAAGCTAGTTTATGGCTAATCAAAAGGGGATTTTAGCAGCTTAATGAGCTTAACGGGACTTACAAATTATTCGGTGAGCTATACACGACTGTTTGATAGTGGCTTAATGATATAGAAAGTGGCTTATTCAACTTTTAGAGAGAGTTTTATGCAGAAAGTCAATTTTTTTCCCAATCTGTTTGTTACAATAAAAAAACATGCTCCTTCTATCTATGAAAAAACCCTCCCAAACAAAAACCTTTCACAATCTCTACAGACTAATTAATCCACATAAACAACTTTATCCATACAGGACTTGATGGAAAACCAACCAAACAACCCCATTCTTAGCTAAAAAACTAGTCATGTTTGGTAACAAGTTGGCTGATAAGCTAGATGACAATATAATATAACATAAAGCGACACGTTGAAAAACTAATTGGAAAAATAGAAGGGGAATAATTAGAAAAAGTGGGAAAAGACACAAAATTTGAAACGATACTTGAAATAGGTTTTCGAAAAGCTAGTTTATGGCCAACTAAACAGGGCTTTTCTAATAAGCACAAAAAGAAAGCTTGCTTATATGGTTGCCAAACATGGACGTACTGAAATAAAACCATGAATAATGAGAAGTACCTCTCTGATTCGATGTTTAAGTTGGGCAAAACCTTCTTTCGAGAAAGCCCTGAATGTTCCACCAATTGTAACCGAAATGGGGATTATATTGGAGGCGCCACCACCTTCAAATCCCGCAACCGTAACAACCTGTAAACATAACTCTTCCATCAATCTATAAACATAACCAAGGGCAATTCAGTAATATCAAATTTGGTAAGAATACTAAGGTCATGTTTGGCAACCATAAGCCAACTTATTTTTTGAGTTTATTGAAAAAGCTCTGTTTTGTCAAATAGCATTTCAATGAACTCTAGGTTTTTTTTTCTTCCACTTCTTTTCCTTCCAATTATGGCTCTTATTTTGTTCCAGTTAATATTTCAACATGTTGTTTTGGGTGAATTTGTTACACTAGACAAGACAGGACAGAACAGAACAAAATATGGATCGCTATTCCATGTTTGGCATGACTTCTATGTGGAAAAGACATGAACGGAGTAGAATAAAGTGGAACAAACGTGTGCCACCCCACCTTTACCCCATGAAACAAGGTGGAACATACTTATATTTTACCAATATAACCTCAAAATAAAATCTAATTATCTTTTAAAACATCAAATAAGCCTCCCTCTTTACTTTTATTCACTCTTTAAATATTTATTGTAATTTATGCTCTTTTAAACTTCCATTTTAAAGTCCTCAAACTATTTTTTGTACGGTTTCTATATTTTGATTAATTTATATAATTTGTTAAAATATCAACAATAATAAAATAATATAGAAAATGCAAAAAATAAAATTGAAAAACATACATAAACTTTTTATTTTGATGCCATTTTAATCATTTTGACGAAGACTTTCTAATGAAATATTATGTTATAAAAAATATTCATTTTATTATAATTTAATAAATTATACAAATTAATCAAAATATATAAACAACTCATTAGGGGTAAATTGGTCATTTTATCTGTTTTCCCTGTACAGTTCTCGATACCAAACGCACCTTTAAGTCATTTTACATTGTCATCTACCTTATCAGCTAACAACTAGCTTTTCAGCTAGTTCGCTAAAGATGGCTTAAACTAATATAAAAGAGAAGGATTGCTTATTTACCTGTGACTCTAACGGATCAGCTTCTCGAGAAACAAGACTTGGCAAACTGATTATAACGTTAGAAGCTGCTACAACGGGGTCGATTGCATGGTGGGGAGTTGCAGCGTGACCACCCTTTCCACTTATTACAGCCTCAAAGAAACCGCTTGCCGCCAGAAGAGGGCCAGGCCTTGTAGCAACTGTCCCGATTGGAAATCGGACCGATACATGTAGCCCAAAGATGGCATCCACATTCTTGAGTATGCCCTCATCCAACATTTTCTTTGCTCCACCGCCTCCCTCCTCGGCTGGTTGGAAAACCAGAACTATGGTTCCTGTTAAAACCAATAGAAACAGACCATTTAAACGTTAAAATAGAGTCTATGTTGAAAGCTAACCAGATGAGTTCCAAAACAGAGACTTGTGAGACTTTTATACGCACCTAACTGGTCAAGAACGGTCTAGAGGGTTGATTTGAAATGGCATAGTCAAGAACCATGGGTGCATCAATGAGTGAACAACAAACATATTGGTCCCCTTGAGTGGGGAGCTGAGGAATCTTCATTGGAACAGTCTCTCGACCATTTGGGGTTCTAAGTTTTATTTGCCCGTGTCGCATGTCAGACCGTGACATTGCTAAAGAGATTAGGGCTAATCCATAACCTATATATAGGAGGTTTAAAATACAAACTATGTAACTTTTACAAACCAATCTTAGCCGTCCATCTAGCCTAATAAACATCTGATTTCATTTTGTTTCCTAATTTAAAGTCATGATCATAATGAATGAACTTTATCATCTTTCATATATATCTCAATCATAAGTAATGAATCATGATAATTGTTCATAAATATCTCTAATGAACATTGTTAATGGTTTGTACTACGTATACTATATTATAAACCATTTGAGATGAAGTCTTAGAAAACATTTTTTATGCATCAAGTACTGTTTATTTATGCATATTACTTATAATTCAAGATTACAAGTAAATGGTGCATAAGTACCACTTTTTAAAGCTATATGTTTGAATACGTATAACTAATTGACAAACATAAACAAATACAGGATAAACATCTCATTTTATTAATATGAAATCTAAAATATAATTAGGATACATTGAGTTTCTAACATAGTATTTAATTATTATCTTTATAAAAGAACATATTATATATAGAGGGGCTTAATCAAATGAGAACTGACTAGTTTGTGGTAACTGTGAGATCCAATCTCAACCACAAATCAACAGATAAATTAGGAAATTAATAATTATGGTAGTTTGAGTTAAAATTATAATTAAAGGGCATTTTAGGTATTTTTAATAAACTCTTCTCTCCTCTCTCATCTCTCCGACCTCCAATCTCCGGTCTCCGGTGAAAAAAATCCGGCACGTACCAAGTAATTACAAATATACACAATATGATACTCATTGTGATATACACTGGTACCCAAATGGTATCACAGTATATCACAATGGGTATCACATTGTGTATCTTTGTGATTACTTGGTACCTACCGGATTTTTGTTCATCGGAGGCCAGAGATTGGAGGTCGGAGAGATGACAGAGGAGAGAGAAGAGAGGAGGTTTTTTAAAAATACCTAAAATGCCCTCTAATTATAATTTTAACTCAAACTACCATAATTATTAATTTCCTAAATTATCCGTTGATTTGTGATTGAGATTGGATCTCACAGTTACCACAAACTAATCAATTCTCTCTTGAATGAGCCCCTATATATATATATATAATATATATATATATAGGAGGTTTAAAAATTAAAATACAAACCTTGCAATCCTTACAAACCATGGTTATAACTTATATTAGAAAACAATTGAGATAATTATGGAAGATGATAGAGTTCATTTCTCATGATCATTGCATTAGATTAGGAAACAATAGAATATTTACGGAACCAGATATTCAATAGGCTAGATGGACGGTTAAGATTGGTTTGTATTTGAAGCTCCCACTATACATATATATGATACAAGATTTAAGCCTATTCTCTAATCCTACTGAAATTTTCGGCTACCATATAGCAAAGAGAAATTATTCCCTCTATTAAAAATCACACCCCCATACCGGTTTGAAGATCTGGGGGTTTTGGATCTAGCACTACATTGAAGACAACGGTGTTCGTGCGTGGATCATTCTAGAGGAAACCTACTTTGGTTTCTTATGCTAACCGATCTGCTTACAAACCTTGTGATACAATTCCAAACATCCTATGGGTTGTTTGTATTCAGTTTTGTGTCATTGGATCCGACTGTGGGTTTTATATTATGATTTTTTTAAATCAGGTAACCTTTTAGATCAAAATTTTACTTTTTCCGCTGCATTCTAGATCGGGTAACTTTTGAAACCGTATAGGGGTGAAGCACTCAACCTACAATTTGATAATTCTGATAGACATTTCCAAATAAGATATCTTCCAAGAATGGCCAACTAAACCATAAGGGTTGTGGCATAGTGGTTGAGGTCCTGGGGGATGTGGTGGAATATCCTATCTGCCTGGGGTTTGATTCCATGGGTACATAACAATTGTGGCCACTGAGTTTATTAGAGTTGATTTCTTGCTGTCACAATTTGTCGTAATTAGTCCAGGCATAGCTTGGGACACCCTTGCGGAAAAAAATGGCCAACTATCAATGCCAAGTATTTTTAAAGATTCTCATCTGACGATGGTGTCACCAATACAACTCCATTTTTGCACCACAAACTCGAACAAGATAATACAAATAATTAGAAATGAAAGTCTATGAGCATGACCAATCTTACTACGGATCAACCATCATGGCTTGAAGGTTTGTTGATTCTACTTCACATCACACACGTTTTTTATCATATTGACAAAAAAAAAAAGACGGACAATAAACGAACCTGTATCTTGTCACGATGTTGTTGAAGCATCTTTGCAGCACCAAGAAGCATTGAAACATGAGCATCATGTCCACATGCATGCATTTTCCCAGGAACCTTGCTTTTGTGCTCCCACTCCACTCCCTCCTGACCTAATAAAAAACTAAGGGCTTGTTTGTTACCAGCTTAATAAGCTTAATAGGATTCACAGCTTATTCGGTCAGTTATATATGACTGTCCGGTAGTGGCTTAATGATATAGGAATTGGCTTATTCAATAAGCTTCTAGGGGAGCTTTATGCAGAAAGCCAACGTTCCTTCCATTTATGAAAAAACCCTCCCAAACAAAAACCTTCCATACTTATACAGAGAGATTAATCCACACAAAGAGCTTTATCCATACAGTCACTAAGGGCCTGTTTATCAGCAACTTAATGAGCTTAATGAGACTCATATATTCGGCCAGATATACATGAACAATAGTGGCTTAATGATATAGAAAGTGACTTATTCAGTAAGCTTCCAGAGGGAAACTTTATGTAGAAAGCCAAGTTTTTTCAATTTTTTCAAAACTTTCCCCTCCCGGTTTAAAAACACGCCCCTTTCATCTATGGAGAACCCTCCCAAACAAAAAATCTTACCACTCTATACGGTCAGGTTAATCCACATTGACACCTTTATCCACACGAGACTTAATGGAATCCTTCAAATGACACAAAATCCGATATGATTATTTGTACACAACATATATAAATTATCAATTTCAATCACAAGCTTCAACAAACAATAAAATTGCTGGAATGGATTCTTTTGAATACATAATGCAGATTATGATTCAACAATCATTCTTGAGTTACAGTGTGGGGCAAATTGGGGTTTTAATTCTAACCAGAACAATCAGATAAAGCATAAACAGTTAGTAGTATGTATTTAGGGTTTAAGAAACCCTAAGAACAAAATCAAATGTCTAAAACAAAGTCAAACCTGCATAGCTAGAGCATCCATATCTGCTCTGATAGCAACAAATGGAGGTTTTCCGGTACCCATAAACCCCACAACTCCGGTCACAGCAACTGGATATCTATAATCGATCCCTATTTTATCAAGTTCAGTTCTAATAAGCTTACTAGTTTCCAATTCTTCATAACCGAGCTCTGAATTTTGGTGCAAAGTGCGCCTGATATCGACCATATATTCCATAAGTTCCGTCTTGTTGGCCAATTTGAGGAAGCTTGATGGGATTCCGGCCAAATTTTGTTTCGTTATGAAACCATCGGAACATTTGGGGGTTGGTTGAATCGTATAAATGGCGAGCATAAAGAACACCCGTTTGGTTAAACTCTTGGATTTTTTTCAAGAGAAAGGAAGGTGATTAGTATGCCACGCTCTCTACCTTCCTCTTTGTTCTCCAGGTTTCTATTTTGGGCTATTCTGGGACATACTTTTCTACCAAACCCTTTTTCAACGTTACCAGTTAGAATGGTTTAATTTTTTTAAAACTCTTTATTACTTATTTAACATTGACATAAGTTTTTTATGTAAATACTCACAATTGTTTATTATCGGTGTCTTATCAAAATAAGTTAATAAGTTGTTTTTATAAGCAATCTCAAACACCCTGCTTCAAATAACTTTTTTCCAGGTTTTTAGTTCGTAACAGTCTTTTTGTAAGAGAAAATTTATAAAAAATAGTCTAAAAATACATTTTTTATAAAAATAATTAGGGAGTTCCTCCTTTCTCCTCAAAAAAAAATAATAAATGGCCCACTAGATACGCAAAATCCGACTTGAAAAGGTACAAAAGCTTGTTGATTATGTGACTTAGAGTCGGCCGATGCGGTCCTCCCCCCCCCCCCTCCCCCTCCCGCGTAAACGTCTCCGACAGTCACATCATCGACAAGCTTGTCATTCATATCAACTTTTGTGTATGCCGTGGGCCATTTAGCATTTCTTGAGGAGACAGGACCATGATTAATTTTGTAAAGATATACTTTTAGGCTTTTTTTTTATTAAAAAAAAGCCATTTGAGTTAAGAACCATTCTTTCGAAGTTTGTTTTGCAAAATGTCCGATGTAGTGTATTTTGTAAAAGCATCACTAACAATGTAGGTTCTTTTTTGGAAGGGTGTCCCAATTTATGTTCAGACTAATTCTTAATTCTGACTGTAAGATATCAACCTTGATAAATCCAGTGGCCACGATTGTTATGGACGTTTGGAATTGAACCCAGGGCATTTTGAATCCTTATATAAAAATCCGAGCAATATATGTAATTCATTTATATATTCTTCTAGTTATAATATCTTTTTAAAGTCATTATGTCCATCTTAGAAAAGACTTGAGTTTTTTTTAAGTTTATTGATTAAATTGTATTTTATCTTTAGGTAGTGGTTTCTAATCTCATCGTAGTTCATGACATCTTAATCATCAGTTGTATTCGATCTTTTTTTTTTTCATCGTGGTTATTTGAGTTAGATTACACGCACCGACTGATCCTCTGGTTATAATCTTCTCGAAACTCATTCTTCGGCTTTGTTTGTGTCGTTTGCTTTCAATGCATAGGGTTTGCTCCGTTAGGTTGATGTAATGCTAGACAGGGCTCTACGTATTAGCAAAGTGGGCCGATGGGATGAATTGGTTCTTGGGTCTGCCTGTCGAGGTAGGCAGTGCATCATTAGTATTAAGTATTACGCTATCGCACCCCCTATCTCTTAAAGGCGTAAGTGGGAGGCCTTGGTCAGTCGATGGCAATGAGTTGATTTTCCAAGGCAGGGGGATCAAATCTCGGGAACATGGTCTAGTCATAAGGGTAGTATTTTATCATGGTGTCAGATCCTAAGTTTTTATGGATTCCTTCATTCCGGTACATTCTGACAAGCTTAGCACCCATGACATTGTGGAATACTGCCTCTATAGATTTCCCCCAACGCAATCCACCGAAATTTGATTGGATAGCTAGGAACACTAAGGTACACAAAACGATCTGTAACCTACGTAGAAGGACTGAGTGTGTGGGCTACCGCTCAATTGACTCGTCACAGTAGGGGGAAATTAGAGTCTTAAACGTGCACCTGTTTTATTGATGGGTGTTCCTTTGAATTAACAAAAAATGATTGTCGTGTCATTATATGTGGTAAAATAGGTCACAGATTCAAATCTTTTTGCTTTTTTTATATAATTTTGTTAATAGCAACAACATAAAAGAGTAACCACAAGGGTGGTGTCTGATTGTTTTGAATTTGGCTCCAAAGGTCAAAAGTAATTGAATGTCTCAGGTTCAAATCCAAGGAAGAATAAAAATCCCCTTGTTGCCACGGAGGTTCAAATGCGGTGACTCCGAGCTATCTGCAAAGCAAGTGGTCGCCATAGGATTAGTGAGTTCGCATAGCGGGTTAGATATCCAAGTTAATAAAAAAAAACAAAATAAAAGAGTAAAAAAAAACCACTTGAACGTTGCAAGAAAAACCCTGCACGTCATTTGTGATAAAACCGTAGTTTTTACAATTAATATTTATTTCAGTTATATTACGCTAGTTATTTTATTCACCTCGTTTGAAGAAAAAAGAAACCTGGATTTGCTTTTAGTTTTAGACTCAATTATTTACGATGGCAATAGTGAAATGGTTTGGCTTCTTTTGATGGAAACAACAGAACCGAAAGTAATTACCTTTTAAATCAAAATCATAAATACTTTGTCAATTATTAAACACACACATCATCTCCTTGTCGAAATGCCAACCACTACCGACTATAAAAATCCTGATTGGCTAAAAAATTCTATAATGATATCATAATTTCATATATTTATGTTTTATGAAAGAGTCATTGACTGATTAATACTTCATCAGTTCGTTTTCCGTCAACATATCACATCATTTCAAGCCACTAGAAAAAAGTCCAGATACATCAGATGAATGATCTGACGTTTCTTTTCAGTAATAAATTCATTAAAAGTTTTACATGTCAATTTTAATTTCTTGAAATTAAATCAAACCAGCTAAATAATTGAACTGAATTGAGTCATTTTGAGAATTTCTGTAGTCATTATCGATTTCTTTTTTTCTCGACTGTCAAACTCGAACTAAAATAACTGATTCGAAAATCTTTTTTTTTTTTTATTAAAATAACACATTTTATGAATAAAAAATGATCTAAATGTCTTAATCCCACCAAAACCTACAAATTTACCGAAAGTTAAAGTTAAAAAAGAGTGTTTGAATTTTACATCACAACCCTATCTCATCAATTAAAAAATCAACTCATTATTATTGTTATTATTATAATAAACAATTATTATTTACTACCATTTAAAGGTGAATAGATCATTATCAGATAAAAAAATGAGACGAATTTGCTCAAATACAAGACAGATCTCGGGTTCTATCTCGGACCCTTCTGCTAGTCCCAGTAAAGAAAAAGCCCCTTACATTGAAGTCCTTAAAGACAGCTCCATATGGGGCCGGATTATCGGTTAATCAACTTTTTGTTTAAATATTTAAAGAATTAATCTTGTTTTATTTTTCAGTCACCATGAGTCCACGGCGTTGTAAATGCGTTAAAAGTTGTTAAGACAACAAACCAGAGTAGATATCAGTGCTCGGAGTCCAATTCATCCATAGGAAAATGTGGTTCATTCAGGACCATATTTTGTTGACAATGTTGTATTTAATAAGAAAATGGGTCGAAAAGTCGTCTAAAACGTCAAATTCTTATATGCTACTAGACGTTTTTTATAAGAAACATCGTTTTTCTGCTTTTTCGTACCACATAAACGTCAACTCCACAAACTACAAACTTTAATAAAACATGATCAATAGTAGTGTGCCAAATAAAGTTTGTTTCATTGGAAGAAGTCCATTTTTTTCTAAGCACCCACATCCCCTAAACATGATTTTTTTTATGGTAGCATTTAGAGTGAACTACAAATTTGGTGCTTGTGGTGATTTGAAACTTACAAAATGACCATCATAATTTGCAAGACCGTTTGGATTTGGTCCCTACGTCGAATGACCGTTAAAATTTGTCGGGTTTTTTTGTCCTTTATCAAATCAGAAACCACAAGGACTAAAAGCAATTGAAACTGCATAAAATACAAAAAATCGATAAAAGAACGAAAATAACCGTCATTTAATGAAATTCATTCACGGCTGTTAAAGTATGAGAGACCAAATCCGGACGTTTTGACGAACCATGATGGCTATCTTACAATTTCAAAACTGAAGGGACGAAAAGTGTTATTTCTGACAAACCTTTGGACCAAATTTGTAGTTTAGCCTATAATTTTCAAGTATTTTTCCTTCGTTTTCCACACACAAATTCTCAAATTATGTAAACATCGTCAAGGAAAACATTTACAAGTATTTTTACACAAATTCTCAAATTATGTAAAAACCGTCAAGATATTTCATTTTAGTCTTAAAACCTTGAAACTTATTGACATACCTTAATAACCATGGGATCAAATGGCTCTTTTGTTACTTTTTTTTTTGCTCTTTATTCACATGTGGTACTTGTATCAAATGGATGTGACATTGGCTATTAACCATGGTGGATCAACTTTGTATGTGTCTTTTTACAACAAAGTACCGAAATCCATTCGATCACGATATCAAATCTACCCCAAAAAACAAAACTATTTGCAAGTTTTGATCAATGGTAAAGATGACATATCAGCCAACAATCCATGAAATGGAAAAAAGACAGTAAACTTTATATCTTTTTGTACTATTTTTTTCTTTTTCAAAGAAAAAAAGGTCGATCTAGGCTCCTTCCTTTCCACCGTACAGTTGACGTAGCAGGTACTACAGGCCCTATGTCTCACACGTTTAACCGTAGAGTTGCCATAGCAAGTACTACGGACCCTATGTCTCTCGCGTTTAGCCATATAATTAACATAGCAGGTACTACAGGCCCTACGTCTCATGCGTTTAACCGTATAGTTGCCACAACAGGTACTACAGGCCCTATGCCTCACGCATTTAACCGTATAGTTGTCGTAGCAGGTACTACGGGCCCTATGTCTCACATTGATTGAGAAGAGAAAAGAAGATACGAGCTTTAAGATGACACATGAAACCATAAAATAGAAGATTTTTATTCCACAAAAGGGGACACATGGAACATAGAAACACTTGGTTCAATAGATTTAATACAATAACATTAATACAATAAAAAGGGTTAGTTCTGGAGGAGGAGATTATTGGGGAATTACATTTAATTTATAATTTTCATTTTTTAAATTAATAATTAGAAAATAAAATTACCACCATAACCCCAACACTTTCCCTCCCTTGTCTCATCCAATGACCAAAATACCCTTACAAAAGTTGCACTTTTACCCCCTCCTCCTTCATCTATTTACATGACAAGGGAGAGAACAAAATGGCTGCTTTTCTTCCCAAATCACACATTAATTACTAATCAACACATAATTAATCATCCTCACTTCACAAGCTCCGATATCCACCCAACATCCGGGTTCGGACCTTCTCCCGGACTATCCACCCCATTCTCTTTGCTCAGCTTTTCAAACATCTTTGCCCTCAAATCTCTCCCGGATTCCACCCTTTCCATCGCCGGTTCTTCTTCCCAGATCTCCGAAAACCCGACTCCACGGGTCACGGGTCGGGTCGGGGTCGACGGCAGGCTATAGAAACCCGATCGGGGAGAAGCAAGGCTCCGACCCATTTGCAGGTTCCATGGCGTCACCATGGATGGGGTTTTGTTGAGCTGCAATCGCCGAAGAGATGATAACATATCGCTCACCGACACTGAACCCAACGACCGGCTGAGCGAACTGTCCATCGGAGACATCGGTGGTGAGTCAGACGGCGGTGTGGAAGTCTCCGACGGCGAGGAGAAGAACGCCGGGAGGGTTTTTAACGACGACCCATCGTAAGAGTCGGTGTGGGGACTCACTACACGTAGTTGCTCCGGCGTGTGAGCAAAGAAACAAACTCGACGGCGGCAATTAACGCCGTCCTTACACGGCTGAGTACGGTAGCGGTGTGGGTGGAGCCAGCACTCGAAAACACCGTGAGCAAACTCACAACCGTCGCCTTTCTTACAGTTTCCCTTCCGAAACTCAGGGCAAGCGGTGCCGGAGTAACTGTACTTCCGGGGATCTCGCCGGCGAGCTTTCTCACCAGGATGAGCGTACGGACAGTCGGTCCAATCATGCGACCGACCACGAGAACATTTTCGTACCTTAAATTCGTACATCCGAAAGCTATCGCAAGCGTACGCCTCCGATGTGATGTCGAAATCCGTACAACCCGACCCCGACCCTTCTCCGTCGAGATCTTCTTCAAGATAGCGGCGGAGTGCGGCGTCGCTACGGAGGAAATAAGCATAGTCTTCCATGGAGGTGAGGCTGTTGATGGCATTGGGACTGCGAGGAGAAAAAGGTGAAATTCCGGCTACCGGATCATCCATCATCGTCGTCCATGGCGGTACATGAACCATCATGCCATGCTGGTTTCCATCTCCGACCATTTCTTCTTCACTTGATGAGTTGTTCTCCAATTTATGGTTATGGTGAAAGTTGGGATTTGCAGGTTTTGAGGGTTTCCACTTCTTCCATATATAAACCACTGGGAGATAGTGGTTATGGGGTGGTGGGGGTTTTCTTAACCATGGTTAATAATTAATAAAGTATAACTACTAATTTTTCACTTGTTTTATATAAATACATTTTCATGTTGGAAAAGCGCTTCCTGTGGTATTTCATAATTTAAGATTTGTGTCTCACGTCAAGTGATATAATATAATATAATATAATATTTAATTTTTTAATATAATATTTAAGTTATCTTATAAGGTTTTATCGTAGTTTTTAAGACTTAAGGTTTAATCTTATACATTTAGAACCTTGTTTTGAAATATAAAAGTCCATATAAAAAAGAAATATCAAATAAATTATTTTGTAATTTTTAACCAATGTTTATATTTTTATACTAAAAAAATCCCAGTTTATATCTTATTTAAGGTAATAGCAATGTCAGCTTTTGACGATAGAACAGTTAGTAAAGGGACACGTTGACTTTAATAGTAAGTTTCGTGAATATGCTCAACTAGTTTTCTTATATAGAATGTTTTTTAGTATATAAAGGTGTATCTGCTAAACTTTGACGGGTGATCCTAAACATTAAAAAAATACAAAAAATCATTAACCAAAAAACTTAAAAAATCTCTTAAACGAAGGAATTCGACTAAAAAAATATCAGATGACTTTGCAAGCCTTTGATCCAGCATAAAGGTGCACTCGCTCCGCAAAAATTCCATGTCTGCCACTCATGATTTTGTCCAAAATAAGATAGGCCCTGTGATCGATCTCAAGCACTGAGTGAGCAAAAAGACAAGTTTCGTGTGAAGTGGGTTGAGATTATCAGTAATCAATTATTTTTCCATGATAATATGTCGACATAATTTATGATTAAAAATAATGATAGTGATATATGTAGTGAATATTAATTTAAAATAAACATGGGACGCGTTAAGTTTGTTTCTAAGGTAAGCGGTTACAATAAGGAGAGATGGTAAAGTGACAAGAATTAAGGGAGGGTAGGTCTTGTTGGATGTATGCCACGTGTATGTGTAGACACGTGGAAGTCTAGTAGTGGACCTTGAGGAAATTAGGTGTCATGGAGATGGTAATGAGTAAATAGAGTGATAATTGAAACCCCATAGAGTTCCAAGGGCGGTGGAGCGTTAAATACGCAATGAGGACAGGGACCTCGTCGACATTTCACCCCTTTTTTCTGCTAAAGCACCCCTAAATTGGGAAATCATAAATATTAAAAGGAAAAAAAGATATATACAAAAACTCATTTAAACAAAGGTGGGTTTGTTTTTGGCACGATCTTGGTTGCGGGTCAAGTCGTCCTTACATCATTAAGCCCTCTTACATATGATAAGGGTGTTGTTGATGTGATACTATAATCCATCAAGACCATCACATGTGATGCTAAATCATAGACGCATACAACTTTTAGCACGACCTAAGTCGTAGAACACGTCTTGTCCTCTCATGCGTATTATCACATGTGATAAGGGTGTTCTCACGTTTTTGTAAAATGAACGTGTTCTTGTTTCAACCTTCACACACACACACACACACACATATATATATATATATATATGGGTTGGTTCAAATGTTAATCAAATTTATTGAGGTTAACTTTGTTAACTAATCTTGGCCATTGATCTTTGAAATTTGTGGCTAAAATCATTCATGACATAAAGTGTAATTAATTGCATACATAGACAAGGTAACACAAGTGAACAATTTTTACAAAGGGTATTTTGAGAAAAGATTTTAGTTGTCTATTAATGACAATGAGATGTTTTGTAACTGCCCATTAATAACAATGTAACTATCTTATAATTAATTTCGTCATCGAATCAAAACCAACAACAAGATTCCCGACACCAGATTCTTTTACGGTTTTTTTTGTTTATGGTTCATATGTGAACAAGTATTCGATATTTATGAAAATTGTTCATGTGTGAATAGGGGTGTATATGGAAAAAGGTCGTAAACAACACAAGTGTGCATATATGTCAATTTGTGTTTGTGTTTGTATTTGACACAAGGGTTCATATATGTCGATTTGTGTTCATAATTGACACAAGGGTTCACATATGTCAAGTTGTGTTTATATAGTTGTACAAATGTTCATATATGTGAATTTGTGTTCATATAGTTACACATGTTTATCATCTTTCGTATGTTCATATGTGTCAATATGTGTTCATATTTATACCAACTGTACATATATGTCAACCTGTGTTCGTAATTGACACAAGGGTTCATATATGTCATTTTGTGTTCGTAATTGACACAAAGGTTCATATATGTCAATTTATGTTCGTAATTGACACAATGATTCATATATGTCGAATTGTGTTCATATGGTTGTACGAATATCCATATATATGCATATGTGTTCATATGACCACACATATTCATCATTTTTCCAATGTTCATTTTGGTCAATATGTGTTCATATTTATATCAACTGTACATATAGGTCAATCCGTTTTCGTAATTGACACAAGTGTTCATATATGTCAAATTGTGTTCATGATTGACACAATGGTTCATATATGTCGAGTTGTGTTTATATGGTTGTACGAATATTCCCATATGTGAATTTGTGTTCATATGGTCACATATGTTCATCATCTTTTGTATATGTCAATTTGAACGATACCGAAAACTTTACTACCGGGGCTCCTCCACCAATCACAAATTCATAAACACTAGAGATAGAAAATCAATATTAAAAAAAATAACAAGATTAATAATAAGTTAACACAAATCATGAGATTTTATTATTTTGTAGCTCTCAATTAATGCTATACGAGTTACATAAAAAAGAAAATCAAATATATACCCTTGTCATTAAATTATAAGATGAATATGAACATAATACTAAGATGTATTGTGATTGATTAAAAATGACTAACAAAGTTAACACAATAGTTTATATTACTCAAAACCGGTTAATCTATCAACACTCCTTTTTAGGACATCAACAACCGACATGTGTAAATGGTTATTTCCGTCCAACCGACCAAGATCTTTTGTTATGTGAAGAAGATTGACACACGTCGAGGAGCATTGTTCATGGGGGACGTTTCTGCGACAAATATCGAGCATTGATCTCAATGGATGGTATTGTTGAATCTGAATGTGTTTAAACATCTTGAAGGTAAAAAGTGAACGGTGATGAATGTAGAGTTTTCTTTTTAATGGATGGTCGAGGTCGAAGTCGCGGTCATGGGGTAAGAAAAAAGAAAGAGGTGGAAAGGAAGGGACACTTATCACTTGACGTATCTTTAATGGATATTAATTTTAAAAAAGGAAATGTGTCAGAACAAAAAAGAGTAAAATATATTTAGTTATTCAGTACCCCAATTTCATCATGAATAATTATCAGACAATTATATTTTATTTTATATTGTATTATAAATATCTTTGAATCATTTTGTATCACTTGATTATTCTTCATAAAACAGTGAGGAAGATTATTATAAGAAAATAGATGGTTGGAGTTGGAGTGTTGTTAAATTAATGAATGGTGATATAAAAAAGTAGGAATAAAAACAAGTGTCGAGATCCTATTGCAAAGGGTTTATATACGTGGGAGATAGGGATTTTAGAAGAACACGTATGGTTAATTGGTATCTAATTATAGAATAGGATACGTGTAAAGACAAATGAAGACATTTTTAATACAAGTAACATGGCTTGTCATTTTACTTCTTTTGACCACTATATTATATCAACTACTCCATAAATAGCAATAATACACCATGATTTCTGTGTTTTTTATATATATATATTTGGGATCATGTGAAAACCGATATGTTTTTGTGAGACTTGTGATAACATTTTTTCACTTGAAACTTTACAGTAAAACGTTGGAAATGTAACTTTCACAGTGTTTTTGTAATTTGTTGTGAAAGTTCAGATTTTTTTTATCTTTACAACGTTTTGCTGTGAAATTTCAAGTGTAAAAAAGTGATCTCACAAAAACAATATGTTGGTCTCACCTGAACCTAACTAACTATATATATATATATATATATATATAAACACTTGAATAGGGTTGGGTTTCGGTGAGAAATAAGTTAAATTGAAAAGCGTGGGAATGTATCTCCAACATTGGATGCATATTATGATATGATGCATTGAGATGCACATATCAAATCTCATATCAAACATGATTTATAAATTAGCTTAAAATTAAAGATAATCAATGGTTCAGATTTCTTATTACACTTCTCACCTTAACCATCATTCTCCCACGATCCTTTGCCTACTTTTGTACATTTGGCATCTTTCAAAAGGTATATTGTATTGTATCATTTTGTTCCCTTATAAAACAATGTCATTACTCATATAAAATTATTATTAGCAATCAATTAAGGACGCTAAAGAGGTAAATATATATATATATATATATATATATGTGTGTGTGTGTGTTTTATTTTAAAATAAGGTTTTTGTAATTAAAATAAAAGGGTTAGATTTCTCGATTTTAGTAAAATAATATTTATATTAAAAAAAGAAAAAAGAAAAAGAAAGGAAAGCATGTGCAATGGATGAATAATTGATGCGTTGGCATGGCAGGTGTCCAAATCATACCGAAAATAGTCATATCCTAAAAATTCAAGAAAAGAGATATTCAGAAAAACCGATTTGTTGTCTTGTTATGATGGAGGTAACGACTTCAAACATAACCAGTTTTTATAGTGTGACAGGTGGTGTGTTATAAGCCCTGGGAACAAATTCACCGTCGTATGGTTGTACCAAAATTTAGATATTTATAGACGGAAATTAATAAAATTTTAATTTTAATTTAATGTAGGGAGACACGTGTGGGTTAGCCCATTTTAGCATGATAAAGAAGGCCATGTCTCTTAGATTTTTTTACTATAAAAGGACAAACAACCCCCTCTTTTGGGGAACATCCCATCCTTTTTTTATCCATTTATGTTATGTATATGATTATTCCACTTTTTTTGGTATTCAGTTAACGTATTTAACAAATAATAATCCCCTTTACTCGTATCTTATTATTCCATTTTACATAATTATTAAAATCTAATATTTTTTTATTTTTTTAATATCAATACTTTTTTTTTTAAGAATCGATATTTGATTATATTAAAAGTAGACATGAGAATCGGTTCCGATCTGTTGGGGACTTGGTCCACCCGTTTCGAACGGGGATAGGGATCATCGTTTGGCTCAAACCGAGGATAGAGACGGGTATCGCACTCTCCATTTCGTCATGTACCTGTGTATATATTAATTAATAAATTATATTATTTATTATTTATTTCTATTAAATTGCTAAGCAATAATTTTTATTTCAATATATTTTGGGTACTGAATGTGGTTTTTGATATTATTCGATATGTTTTGGTTCATGTAATGTTAATAAATTTAACTTCTTTTGGTTTTTGATATATTAATTATTATATGATAATGTATATTTTTTGTATTAAATTAAAATTCTTATGTGAGATTTAAACATGTGTAACGTCTCACACATTTGATTTAAAAAAAACTTACAAAAAGAGAAGAAAAAAAATCCCCGTTTCCTTATTGAAGACGGAGATGAGGATGTGATCAAATTCCCCGACATAATCAAGAACGGGAAACAGAGACAACAATAGGGGATGGGGGTTCGGGGTCCCCGCTCGATTACGATGCCTAGATAAGACATCTTAAAACATTAAAAAGCACATAAAAGATATTATGTTTAGTAAAAGAGAATCAAAGTATGGATTAGAGAAAATAAAAAATTAGAGTATATCTTGTTTACATTTAACAAAAAAAAATATTGTTGTATCTTTTACAATTTTGAATTTAAATTCTTCTCAGATATATATAATGTTGGGTTCAACGTGATATCTGTATTCGTTAAGCCGTAAAATCATAAAATAACCTCAAATTCCATAGCAAAAGGAAAAATTTCATCTTTTACAAATATACGCTTTAAAAATATAATGTTTATAATGAAATTAGATAATTTTGTAATTTTAATAATATTTTAAATGGTTTTAATTTATTTTCTTTCATTTTTTTTTCCATTTTCTCCTGCATTTGGAACGAATGTTTTGGAAATAAACTTATCATAATTTTTCTTCAGTTTTCTTCTCTCTCTCTTAAAAAAAGTTTTGAGAACATGATTTTTTTCACTTTCTTCCCGTTTCCTTCTCTTTCATTTTTTTTCTTTGTAAAAATGGTTTCAAGAACACAGCGTTATAGTTATTTATATGCTCTTACGAGACTCATAAAAACAGTTTGGTCGCACATGACCCAAATTTTTATATATAAATCACATTTAGGGATCGTTTACCAAACACTTACTCGGATAAGCGTTTACCAACTCACATTACATTTTTTTTGTAAGGGTGTCCGGGCCAAAGCCCGACTAATCCCCAGCAAATTTGGAGGCTAAACATGACCCCACTTTAAATGTCGCCAACACTCCCCTCCCAGGGCTCGAACTCGGATTCATGACTATGCCATGCCCAAGCCTTTACCACATTACCTTTGCCGGATAAATATGACAAGGACCAAGAATCTTACCTAGTAAGATCGAGACAAGAACCGAGAGTCTTACCCGTTAGGTGAAGGGGACGACTCTTAATATGGTTAACATTTATCGGATAAATTATTGCATACAATACTGTTTTTGTTGACTAAAATCTTACAGGCAAGTAAAATGATATTGTTGAGTTTTAACGATAAACACCCCATTAATGTATTAGGTGACTTGATTGTTTGCAACTTAAAACTGAAGCATGAGGTGTAGTACTACCTAATTCATTATTATTTAATATTTGTAAATTCTGATTTTAGCATAATCATTTTTTTTGTGACTGCAATTTATTTGAGATCGATTAAATAACACAGTTAATAAAAGATAAGTAAAGATATACATAGTACGTTACTCACGTATGTTGTTTATATCATATCTGATTGCTTTAAAACGGTCAAAGAGTCGCACCCCTTTACAAGGTCCAGGGGACATGTTTATTTAAAGCTGAATGAAACTTCAGAAGGTTGAAAAACCATCTTGACTAAGTATGAATCAAAAGTCTTTGGACTCGGAGCTTATGAGTTTTAAGTTTTGAGCCTTTGAGCCTTCTGAACTTGGTGCTTCATGCTCATAGTTTTTTGTCAGTTGCGACTGATGCTCTATCTTATCCATTAATAGTTGTAACTGTCGTCCAGTTACGTATTAACTGTGTGACCATTCGTAACCATAGATCTCTCATATAAATATGTAAATGTGGAATTCAGGTGTATACAAGAACTCGATTTTATAACATTTGAAATTGGAGTTTTTATCTGAATTATCCAATACAAAACTCGTAATACCTGATACTTATGGAAACTATTTATTATACCCGATATTTAATATGATATATACATAGAAAGAGAAAGATGAGTGATCAAATGCAAACCACCCAATTTGTTGTGCAAACCATACTCATCCGTCGATTTCATTGTTTAATCTTATGAAAATTTTTAATCTTGTGAATTTTTTTTTTCATACAATACTTTTTTTATAAAGTTGTTTCATATATGGTTATAAAATTGTTTCATATAATACTTAATGAAACTTGTTCATGTGTTTATCTAAAATTAAAATAATGAATATGATAATATCATTGATTAACATCATCTATTAATAAAAATTATTAGTCAAGCTCTTATAATTATAAAAAATAAACAAATTAAAAAATTATAATTAACTAAAATAAAATTTATATGACTTATACAAATAATATGGTTTATAAAGTAAACTTCTATCTCTATATATATCCAATTTAAAGGTTGTTGGGTATATTTAATTTACAAATTTGAATACATCTTTTAACGAAATGCGTTTATTGATTTCTATGTCAGAAACACTTGGCGTTTGTTAGGTACATTTATTTGGTTTTTAATAAATTATTTACCTTTTAAAAAAATTAACCCAACCCAATTTAAATCAAACCGTACTGATTGCTCGATTTTATATTTTGATATATTAAAATATTTTTTTAACTTTGAATATATTATTTATGTATTTATAATTTTTTTTTATCATCAACCATTTGATACAATTTATCCACACTTTTTATGTATATCACATTCAGTTAATTTTCTCAATTTATATATATATATGTCCATAGTTACTGAACGTATATACGAATTAGTTATATAGAGATGTTAGTAGATTGAAAATATGCGTATATGAAGAGCGTATGTGTTAATGTAATTGTCTAATGTATATATTAATAAAACTCAACAATCATTTTAAATCCAAGAAAATAAAATGATATCGATTTCATCGGATTGAGTTGAATTCAAATAATGGTAACCCAATATCAATCTAATACCTATGGTTTAAAAAATTTACAACTCGATTAGATATCAGGTTGCTTCGGATTAAATTATTTTATGTTGAGTTAAATTAGATTAATCAGGTTGATCGGGTTTTTAAACACCCCTATTAAAAGATCCACCCTCATGTAAATATCAAAACCTAGAGAACACTTTGAAATAACGGATTATTTTGTCATTAAAAATTTAAATGTTAAAAGAAAATTTAAACGTAACTTCAATAATAAATAATTATTGAAAATAAAAATAATGGCTTAAAAAAATCCAATAATTTTGCTTTAATAATGATAATTTTGAATAATGATGTGGTGAAGGAGATTAAATCTGAGCCGTATCGTACAGGCGGCTGGTACGAGAAGCACCATCCACGTAAACCCCCACTCATAGGCACGTGATAACCCTGTACTCGGCTTTTCTCCACGGTTCACGTGTCCCATGCTCTTTTATCCTTTGGTCCTACACCTTCCACGTGGCAATCCCTCCTTTGTCGTTATCTTTACATATTCCCTTATCTCTCTGACTATGTACATGAATGTACAACTATGTACATGAATGTACAACTTTCTATGCATAGATTACGACTCCTATTATCTTATCCAAATCGACACAGCCAAAAAAAGGTAAAGCAAAAGATGGTACTTGGAAATTATTTGAGTTTTTATCCGAAAATTTACATAAATAGTCAAAATTAAAATAAAGGGTAGGGATTGTTTGTTTACCTTTTAATAGTTTTATTAAAAGACAATATCTAAATCGTTAAGAGGTGAATCTTGTTTGGTAAAAAAAAAGTCTGACTCTTAATGGTTGTAAAACTCTCTGAATGATTTTGTATCATAGATCTCCCTTAACCATTAAGAGACATAATTTCATTTTACATAATTACCATACAATTATATTTTATTTTACACTATATCATGAGAGTCTCTTAATCATTCTGACCACTTAATCATTCTGCACCAAACCATTCAGTTAATTTTCTCAATTTATATATATATGTATCAGATCAATCAATGTAAAAAAACGCAGTTTCATAAGATGAGAGATATTAAAAGTGATCAAAAATATACATTTTTTCTTATATTTTTCACTTAACTCTTGTATTTTCATGCCAATTTACATGCACCGACATACGGTTTTGAAAAATGGTAATAAATTGATGATGAATTTAGTTTTAGGTATGACGAATAATATACAATAAATATGTGGATTCAAAGATTTCAGAAGTTTGAACCCCACGAATGTGACTTCCCACGTTTACCCAAAAATATATAACGTCTTTATTTTTGTTTGATCCAAAAATAACGAAATACAAAATCATAAATTTTCATGTGAGAATATGTAAGTACAATAATTTATATAAATGGGTTTTTATTAAATTGATAATTTATTAATATTATATATATATATATATATAAATATATATATAACATTTATATACGGTAAATAGAACAAATAAACTTACATATTGTTAGGTCAAAAGTCATTTGATGTAAATATTGTATGTTGTTTGTCTCTTTGTATTTAAATTTTCAATGAATGATTATCATAATGACATTGAGATATATTATGTTATATATACACAGAAAGAGAGGATATCTTCTAAGAACGAGTGCATCATGTGTTATTCATATTGTTTTTTTTTCATCCAAAGTTTTTTTTTTTCAAAAAGGGACGGACCCGTTGATTGGACTGAAACCATTGTTTTTAGATGGTTTTTCAAACATGTCAATATTTATGATTGTTATACTTACTTTAATCTTTTAGGGAGTGTTTGGTGTCTAAACATGATAGGATAAAATTGAACAACTGTTCAATGTTTGGTAAGATAAAACTGAACAAAATAATGACCAATTTTCCTCTGATGAGTTATTTGTTTTAATTAATTTATGTAATTTATTAAATTATAATAGAATAATTATTTTTTATAACAAAATATATCATTTGAAAATTTTCATCAAAACAATTAAAATGACATCAAATAAACAGTTTATGTAGTTTCAAGTTTTTATTTTTTTCTCTTTTTTACATCATTTTTTGTTATAAATATATAGTAAATTAAGAATAATAAAGAAACTGTATAAAAACAATATTTTGAGGACAGAAAAATAAAAGATTAAGAAACATAAAATACGATAAATAAAATCTAAAGAATGCATAAAATGTAAAAAAGGAGACATATTTGATGTTTTAGAAGATAATTAAATTTTATTTTAAAGATATATTTGTAAAATACAAGTCTGTTCAACCTTTTTCCATCATGTTCTATAGGGTAGGGATGAAACAAGTATGTTCGACTGTTCCTGTCTGTTATACATAAAATTCATGTCAAACATAAAACAGAAATCTCTGTCATGTTTTGTCCAGTATATCAAAAGCACCCTTAAGAATTCCGGTACATCGACACTTAAATATTAACGTCATTCAAATCAAAATGTTCTCAGAGACTTACTTTTTAATTCACAAAATAAATTATAAAAGAAGAAAGTGAGATAGAAGATAGGGGACATGGCTTCTTTATCCTACATATCTCCCCATATCCGACCATATCTTACCATTTAATTCGTATTGGTTATTTAACTCCTTGTCTATGTTGTTTTTACGTATTTTCTGTTACTGATCTTTAATACTTCAGTATTTATCAGAAATATATTCAAAAATAAGAAAACAATGAGTTATAAGATGTTGACATAAAGATAAACATAAATTGTTGGAACAAAATCTTGTATAGATTTTGAAGTAAAAATAATCATGGTTTTATGAATATAATAATGATTATATTTGTTAATTAATTTGGGATAATGAGAGAAAGTAAAGTTGGTTTAAAATTGCCAAATGGGGTTATGTGATTGGTGGTTAGTGATTATGGGAAATTGACAAATATAGAAAAAATAATGTATGAAAGAGGTGGGATAAAGACATGGCCTAAATGTTGAGTTGGTAGTGAGGAGACATGTGTTGTGTAGGCCCACCCCCACCCCACCATTTATGTTTGTGGCTATTATGCATTCCTCTACTTGTGGTTTATATTTTTCCCATTATAATATATATATACAGGATCACGTAAGATCGTGAGAGCATTTTTTTACATTTGAAACATCACAGTAAAACACTGTGAACAGATCGTTATGTCTTTCATGCGGATTTAAACTTACCCGACAAGGAATTTCCCCATTCACGTTTTTTTTTATTATCACTGAATATATCTCTTTACTTGTATAAAACATATTTTTTTTGACAAAAAGTAATTACTGAATCACTTCCCGGTGGCGTGTTTCGGGTTCGTTTACATTTTTTATGTCTAACAGGATTATTAATCACTTGTTGGATTTATTCGGGCCAATCAAACCCAAACGAACAAAATGTTGAATTGAATCGGCCCAACATTCAATGCAAATCGAAGCATATGGTTGCCGGAAAAATCAGACTATTCGAGGGAGCTGACGTGGGTAAAACTTATCATATACTGTTGTAAACGTCCACAATAGCTCCTAATTAAAACTTAAATAGTAACTTCACTGTTATGTGTCTCACATTATTTAAAATATTGATATTTATCATATAAACTACTTAAACTTTGAAATGTTGTTTTATAATAAATAATTATAAAAAATTACGCTTTTAAGGACCGTTATTAAAAAAATAAAAATATATAT
>NC_037529.1:3453801-3495470 GCF_001531365.2 Cynara cardunculus var. scolymus
TTTATAAAAATAATAAAAAAATATTTATAATAGTAATATTATTATAATTAAATAAAAAAATTAATATAAAAAAGAAAAAGACAAATATACAAACAAGAAAGAAATGATTATATTAGAGATAAGGGTGTCTTCAGTAAGGAATAGAGATGTGATTTGTCTCTCTTAATATTAAATATGACCACCTAATCCATCTACAAAATATATTTTATTAATAAAAAAGGAGCATAAAATGGAAATGTAAAGTGAATATTTTCCACAAAATCTTGAATTATGAGACATTAAACGTTAAAAATAAATAATAAATAATAAAAGAAAAGAAAAGTCTATAGATTGATGTCACGTGTTAGGAAAATAAGTTTGAATACGATGTTTATGGATGTGACTTGACCACTTCAATTACCACCGCTAATTTCTCCTGTTTTTTTTTTTCATATAATAACCTATTTTAACTTGATTTCTATTTTATACATCGTATTTTCAAAACTTTCATTTTAGTATCTAAGATATAAAATTTTAAACATTTAAGTACCCGGATAATTGATTGAAGCATTAACCGGTTATCATGTATATATATCGAGTGATGTGGTATCCAGTTTATGCTTCAGCAAATAATTCTGATTTGGAGCATGGATTAATTAATGGCAATTTTTTTAAAATTTAAGAAGCTGTTAGAGTTGATTGTAATTTATTTTAAAGATTTTGACTTTTAGTTATTTATGTTAAAGGAATTATAGAGAAGCTATTGAAGGTGTTTTTATAGACTTAAAAATATTTACGTGTTGACATCAAACCAATGTTTTAAAATTATTATACGGAGCATGGGTTACTTTTTTACACAGGTAATTCGATTTGTAACGTGGTTCGTTCTTTACGTTGTAACTTAGAACAAATAAACGTGACAAAACCTGTTTAAAATCTTTCCAGTTAACGTTTGATGACAAATAAAAGATACCATAATACGTGCATTCAAAATATGTTTAAACGCATGTACAATGCGTAATTAAGATAATATATATTGACCCGAGATTTTTGGAAATCAGTGCATCATGTGCTACTTTATATGATTTATTTTATCTGTAGCTAGAATTTAATATATTTGTTTCGCAATATGTTTGTTTCACATGTACTCAATTCACGATACGAGCTTTTTTGACGGGTTTGTGAAACAAAAATACATGCAAAAGGGTTTCACATTGTGAACTGAATATATATGAAATAAATACATTGTGAAACAAATATATGTTAAGACATATATGTGTGTGACAAAATACTTTATATTATTTCACGTTTAGAAGTGACAGATTAGGTTTTGAATAAATAGATATTTTGCCCTAATTTAAAATATAAAAAACGTTTTTTTTTTGTGTTTCTCCTATAAATAAACAATGGATATTAAGCGTTGTACATATCCACTCGTATGATGCTCTACCTAACACGTTAACCGAACGACCATATTCTTCTCCAATTTGCGTTAGAAAATTTTCATTTCATCATTTACAGCATTACACGTGACTTATACTGTAACTCTGTTACATATAAACATATAATTTCTGCTAGTATTTAATGAGTCGATACTTTTAAATAATTTAAGTCAAGTTATATAGAAAGACAAAAAATCAGATATCACATTACAAAAACTATACATTACTTCATGTCACACGCCATATGCTTTATATGGCGTGAGATAGAAGTCTTGAACTACGGTCATTATTAACCTTTTCTTATTTTGAATTATTAAGTCCTTGAACATTTTTTTTTCTAAATAAATAAATCATCAAACTTTTAACAATTGGTTACCAACATCTTTTTTAACAAAAAAAAACTACCTGTAATATACTAGAAACATATTAAATTAAAAAGAAACCCAAATCAGTTTTATCATTCTCAAACCCTTGCAAACGACGTCTGTGCCACTCTCCCTCGTCACTACATCATTATCCATTCTTCATATCGTCTATCACGTTGTTCGTCCCTGCCATTGATCTCCCTCTTTTTGATCTTTTTTTAATCTATGAAAAAAGAGATAATCAAAAGATAAAGAACATATCAAAAAACGGTAGATCGATGGTAGGGGCGAACAACGTGATATGCGACATGGAAAAGGCACAATGGGGCAACAAAGAGTGGCAAAGAGGAGTGTTACCGATGTTAGTGTGGGGTTAAAGTAACAGTTGGGAATGGTAAAACTGATTAACTAATTTTTAAAAGCTCGATTGTATATTTTATTAAAAAAATATTCAAGGACAAAATCATTAAAAATAAGAAAGTTCAGTAATTTTTTCATTAAAAAAAACATTTCGAGGAATTAATCATCTAAAATTAGAAAGTTTAATAGTTTTCATCAATTAAAATGAGATAGTTTTTTGGGTTTTTCTGAACTTTTCCTTCTATCTAATATTCGACGATGTGTCTGATTTTTGGCCCAAAAGCCCAGTTGGATCATACATGGTTATAGGGTTATAGTAACGGGTTGGGCCGTTTGGGCTCTAATATTTGGGCCGTTAAATCAACAATAAGAACAGATCATTGACCCATGGGCTTGAAACCAACACTTATGTGTAACTTTGGAACTTACACAAAATCTCGAAATATTTAAATATAAATTCATTTTTAATCGAATAAATTATATGAGAACTGTTTTGTGTGTGGTAATCGTGAGATCCAATCTCAATCACAAGTCAAATGTTAAATTTATAAAAAAATTAATAATTTTGGTAATTTTAACTTAAACTATTAATTAAGGGCATTTTAGGGATTTTATAAAATATTCCCTCTCATCTCTCATCGGCGAACCTTATTCTGACAAACTCTATGTGAACACAAGATACACATTGCGATACCCATTGTGATATACTGTGATACCGGCAGTTACCAACTAATCACAAAGATACACATTGCGATACCTATAAATGATATTTACTGTGATGTTCAAATATACATACAAAATGCACAATGTGATGCTCTTTCTAAAACAATGAAAATAATAAAAAAAAACACACTATGATACATTTCATAAAACAAAGAAAATACATTATGATACAAATGTTATCACTATAATACACTTTGATTCACAAAATACGATGTATATTAGGTAATTGATATACTAGGTAACTAATTTTAATTAAATATTTCATTCTAAAAAATTTAATTAAATATTTTGATTACTTGTTAAAAATAGAATTACTGTATTACCTTTTTAGCTTATTTAAAAAATATCTTTAAATATCTCAAACGAGTAGTTCACATTAAATCTCACTGTTACCACAAACTATATATAGGGTTGGGTTCACGTGAGACCAAAGGTTTTTCGTAAGACACGTAAGACTAATTTACGTTCATTGATCAACTTCATAAGCTAATGATCTAATGGTCTAAAGTTGCACGGTGCCAATTTTGTGATTATTGAGGAGTTTCGTGGCAATTTTGTGATTATGAATGTTTAGATTGTAAATCTAATCTAAGGGTTGAGAATTGGTCTTACGAGTCTCACGAAAAACCTTTGGTCTCACATGATCCCAAGTATATATATATATATATATATATATTACTATATTAGTGGAATAAACTTGTAATAAAAATAATATATAGAAATGTTGTAGTCAAACAACAATTAAATATAAAATTCAAACTTGGACACTTGAAACTCAAATTAATTTCAAATGAAAAGGAGGGTAGCAAAAGTATATGAAGATGATACGTAATCTATAAAAGCCGACACATTATATTTGCTTCAACATCATCTAATTAATTATGCTTTTATCTTTATTTTTAATGGAAATTTGCATCAAAATAAAACCAACTTTCATCTAATTCCTATTTTGAAGAACCAATTTTTAAAATCGTCATTTTAGGGGACCAACTTGCACATGATTCCTATTTTGGAGAACCAACTTTCAAAATTGTGATTTTGGGGAACCAACTTACACATGATTCCTATTTTGAGGAACCAACTTACACCTGATTCCTATTTTGAGGAACCAACATGCAAAATAATTATAAAAAATAAATAATTTTTTTTTTTCAAAAATTAGTGCAATAAAATCTATTTTTCATTTCAAATCTAATTTTTTTTAATTCAGATATCAAATTGAACATTTAAAAAAAATCCAAATTACTACGATAAAAATTGTTTTTTTACTAATGCAAAAAAATCAATTTAATAGAAAAAAATAATTGATGCAATAAAAAATAAATATTAGGGAAAATTGCACCAAAATGAAACCGACTTTCATCTGATGCCTATTTTGGGGAACCAACTTTCAAAATCGTCATTTATGGGTCTCTATCAAATTTTTTGTTTATTTAAGGGTCTGGTTGATCTGTTGAACCGTTAACATGTAATTTAAGGGTCTCTATCAAACTTTTGGTTTGATTTGCCAAATTTGATTTAAACTTTAATATTGATATGGATTGGTTAGATATAAAAATCTTGAATGTGATATTTAATATTTATTTTTTATTGCACCAATTAATTTTTTTCTATTAAATTGATTTTTTTTGCATTGGTAAAAAATAATTTTTATTGTGGTAATTTGGATTTTTTTAAATGTTCAATTTGATATTTGAATTAAAAAAAAAACGTGATTTGAAATGAAATATAGATTTTATTGCATTAATTTTTGAAAAAAAAACAAATTTTAGTTATTTTTTATAATTATTTTGCAAGTTGGTTCCCCAAAATGACGATTTTGAAAGTTGGTTCCTCAAAATAGGAATCAAGTGCAAGTTGGTTCTCCAAAATGACGATTTTAAAATTTTGTTCCCCAAAATAGGAATTAGGTGAAAGTTGGTTATATTTTTGGTGCAATTTTCCCTATTTTTAATGATTAAGTTTTTGAATTACATTTTTAAATGAAGAAACTATTGAACTTTCTTGTTTTAAATAATTAATTTTCTTCGTTTTTTCTGAACAAATAAAACATCCAACTTTTAACAATTGGTTACATACATCAGAACAAGTTACATGTAAGTATGTAAGTGACTAATGGGTCGTTTTACCTAAACACTTAGCCGGTAAGCGTTTAACTGTAAAATTCAACTATGTCGTTTACTTATGTGGTAAGATTTTAGTCTTTCAAAATAACATCGTATGTAAGAATTTACATGGTAAGCCCTAACCGTGGTAAGAGCCGTTGTATTCACTTACCGGGTAAGACTATCTGTCTCTGCTGTCGCTCTTACTAGGTAAAATTATTGGTCATTATCATATTCATGCAATAAGAAAATGTGACTTCGTAAACACTTACTTGAGTAAACATTTGGTAAACGGCCCATAAGAAGATTTGAAAGTTACATGTTGCATGTGCTATTCAAACTCTTCTCGGTGTCACTTATTGTCGTTGACTCCTGTCATCAAGCACATACATACACACACACACACACACACACACATATATATATATATATATATATATATCACACAAGATGGAGATAGAAAAAAGCAATAAATAATAGGGAGATAAGCAGTAACAGAGAGTGGATGACGAGGGGTTTGCATGACGTAAGGTTTATGAATAATAAAACTAATGTACGTTTTTACTTAAAATTTTAATAGATGTTTTCAGGTAGCCTTTTGGGTTAGCAATCAATTTTTAAAAATTTGATGATTTATTTATTAAAAAAGTCTAGAGTAGTCCAGTGTCTTAATTATTTAAAATGAGAAAGTTCAATGATTTTTTCATTCTTATGATTCACAATTCATCGTTGTTTCGTTCCCATAACTTACAGTTCTTTACTCTTTCGGTCTTTTATACTTAGAAATTAGTTTAAAGATAAAAAAAAATTATAAATTATATGAAAAAAAATCATAATTTATAAAAATAAAAAATGAAAGTTATTTAAATAAGTTGTGATTAAGAGATGATAAGAATGATTGAGGTGATGTCCATGTCTCCATGCAAGTGGTATGATGACGACATTTTTTGGCCTTTTTATTTCCTTTTAGATAACATAAATAACATCATTTTAAATAATATCTTTCTAACTTTCAATATTATTATTATAATTGCATTTCAAAGTCTAAACACTTATGGAATAAAATATCATATGTTTTTTTTATATATATACATATATACATCTTGATTTTAATGTTTCGTTTTATTATGTTATATGTTGATGTTATAACACTGTTTTATGTGATTTTAAGAAAAACGATAATGTTTTTATTTAAATAAAATATAAATATGAAGATATCTTAAAATATTAAAAAAATATCGATATTCGTATGAAATTAACTATTTAAAAGTTCTTGTTTTGTTGTGTAATTTCTTTAATTCAATTTTTTTTTATAATTTAATTTATGTTTAATAACGAAATAATTTTTTTTTAATTTAAGAATATAATCTTTTATAAAAATAATAATTAAGTATTATGTCAATCCATAGTGATTATCTTAATTATATTTTAGATTTTTTATATTTAAAATGAAATGTTTATTCAATATTTGATTATGTTTAAATGCATTTAGTTATACGAATTTAAACATAGAACTTTAATAAGTTATATTTATGCATTATTTATTTATAATCTTGAATTTTAAGTAGCATGCATCAATAAACAATACTTTATGCATAAAAATTAGTTTTTAAGAATTATTGTCAAATGCTTTATAATATAATACATTTATACACAAGGGGCATAAAAATACTTTATGCATAAAAATTAGTTTTTAAGAATTATTGGTGGGTGAACAATCCAACACTTGGTGAATTCTATTATAGATAATACATTTATACACAAGGGGCTTTCATTAATTTTGGGTTTACATAACACACTTTGCACGTGTTAAAGCAAATACCGCACGGACTGACATCTTTATTAATAAAAAAAAAAACATTGATTTCTATGTACTACATTACATTACTTGTTAATTTTTAAAAAGTAATAAAAAAGCCAACATAATTTTTAATAATACACGTCCCCATATATATATATATATATATATATATATATATATTGGTTATTATACAACTCTTGACATTTGTACAACCAATACAACTCAATCTCAACCGTCCATTTCATTTGATTAATATGTGATTTCATAGAAGTTTTGATTGTTTCATAATATATATTCATCTTTCATAGAAGTTTTGATCATAATTAATGAACCATATTCATCTTTCATAAATATCTCAATTTATTGGGTTCCATTGGTTGTACAAATACGATGGGTTGTATTTGAAACAAACTATATATATATATATATAGAGAGAGAGAGAGAGAGAGAGATGTTATTCTACACCCTTTGTCATTCCTACACCCTATACAACTCTCATCTCAACCATTCAATTTTTAATCAATTAATTGTTTCCTAATATAAAATATTAATCATAATTAATAAACTCTATTCATATTCCATAAATATTCAAATCATAATAAATTAACTTAAATCATTTCTATAAATATCTTAATTAATTGGGTTGCAAAGGTTGTACAAATGCACAATGTTGTAAAAGAAATATACCCTATATATATATATATATATTGATTGAATTAAAATTTTAATGCAAGGATATTTTTAGTATTTTACAACTTTCCTCCCTCCTCTCTTCTCTCTCCGGCCACCGTTCGCCGGCCACCGTCCTCCGGTGATACTACAATGGTATCACAATGCATCATATATGTGCTTGGGTATCACATTGATGTCGTTTGTGTGGTCGATCGAAGATGTAACACAGTGGTATCACTATGCATCTTATATGTGATTATGTATCACAATGTATCTTTTGTTTAACATAGTCAATATTTTTAGGTATCATAGTGGTATCACCGGAGGACGGTGACCGGAGGCCGGAGAACGGTGGCCGGAGAGAGAAGAGAGAAGAGAGGAGAGTTTTAAAATACCAAAAATATCTTTGCATTAAGATTTTAATTTAAAATTACCAAATTTATAAATTTCCTAATTTATCTATTGATTTGTGGTTGAGATTGGATCTCACGGTTACCACAAACAATTTAGTTCTCATTTGATTAAGCCCCTATATATATATATATATATATGTATATGTATGTGTGTGTGTGAGTTAAGATTATTTGAAAATATTAACTATACAAACCATTTAAATTAATCACAAGCATTTGTTAATTTAGTTTCCTCTATCACCATACAATTAATATTGATGAGACAATGATAATCTTTTTTTCGTCTTAATTCACATTCATTAATGGACGGTTATAAATACACCAACCCCACATTCATAGCTAAAATAATATATTTATTTTTTTTTCCAAATTATAAATAACTTTTTATTTTAATATGATAAAAAAATTGAATGTTCTATTTTCAACATATATATAGTCGTCAATGCTCATATGATGTATATATTGTTCACATGTGTTCCAATGCGTTCATAAAACAGTATCTATATACATTTAACATTTGATCAATATGTGTTCACAAACGAAACACTTTAATTATATATTATTGTGTTTACATGTGAAAGCTAATTACTTTAATGTTCATAAGTTCTAATAGATACAAATAAATATTTATAAGTGTTCTTGTATGTTCATATGTGAAAATCATGAACTAAGATTAGTTAATAAATTATATATGTATGTATGTATTCATAAGTTGTTTCATAATACAACACGACAAGGATTAAAAGATAATATAGTTTGTAGAGTCATGAATTTCCTATTTGTAAGGAAAATAAATTAATTAAATATATTATGAAAGTTCTTTTTTAATACATATAATTAATTTTTTAATTTATTTAACAAATAAATTAAATGACCGGATCATATTAGATATTATAAGTTATTCAGTTACTTTATTTGCAAGATCACGTAAGCAAAGTTTGAATGGTGTGGTATAGTGAGGGTGACGTGTCAAAAGGATAGACGTTAGATGAAGTAACCTATTTAAGAGGTCAAAGATATGGAAAGAAGACAGCTAAGAATAAAAAGTCAAAGCATCGTCGGCAATGACTCAGTACCTCGTCGGTTTCAGCCTCATCTAAATATTAGCCGTTAGTCCACGCAGGAGTCTAGTCATTCTACCTACACCCGCATCACTCTATCTTCCCCCTCCGTGTATCCCACCTTCCACCATTATCCCACTTCGTCACACCCACGCGCCACCCCTGAGACTGGCCTATACATACAAATCATGTGTATCTATCTATGAATTGTCGCATTTCCATATAGATACATGTGTATCTATCTATGAATTGGCGCGTTTCTATATAGATGGAAACAGATTTTGCTATAAATATAGTTTATTTCAGTTTGAGGACTCTAAACTTTTCCAAATAACAAGGAAGGACCTCTTTTCAAACACTATAAAGATCTACCCTCCATATCTGCATATCTCATCATCATTTCTCTTCGATTTCGCATTCATTTTGTCTTGAGACAATGACTGTTTCTTTCGAACAACCCGATTCCCGTAAGTTTTTGCTTCAATCTCCATGCATGCTTCTATGATAGGCATAACAGAAGCTATTGCCTTTGATTCTGTTGACATGTTGTTTTTGTTTGGGTTTAGAATCTCAGGTGGTGGATACCAAGAACCAATGTGAATTGGTGTTGGATGGAGGGTTTATGGTGCCTAATAACAGTGGTGGGTTTGATGCTCCAGATATTAATGCTTTTGGTCACACGTTTAGGTATGATTAAGCTATCTTTTTTATACCTTTGAATGAATGGAAGGAGCTTAACAAGGGTTCTTTTTCTAACAGAGATTATGAGATTGAGAGCGAACGACAGAAGCAAGTTGAAGAGTTCTACAAGATGAATCATATTAACCAGACATATGACTTTGTAAGAATCTTTTTGTTTTCTTCTGTGGTGTAAGATTATGTTGAGGTTCTTATAGTGGGTGTGTGGTGCAGGTGAAGAGGATGAGAGAAGAGTATAAGAAACTGGATAAGTTGGAGATGAGCATCTGGGAATGTTGTGAACTGTTAAATGAAGTTGTGGACGATAGTGATCCTGATTTGGATGAACCCCAAATTCAGCATTTGTTACAGACAGCTGAAGCCATTAGGAAAGACTATCCAAATGAAGATTGGTTGCACTTGACTGCCCTCATTCATGGTATATATATGCATGTCAATCTCATATACACAGGCATATATCTATGATGGATGATCATGTTTTTTATGATAATCTTTTTTATGGGTTGTGTAGACCTTGGGAAAGTTCTCCTCCTCCCAAAATTCGGAGAGCTTCCACAATGGGCGGTTGTGGGTGACACACACCCTCTTGGTTGTGCTTTCGACGAATCAATTGTTCACAACAAGGTATGTTTTTTAACATACCAACTATTAATCAATTTATATCTTTTGTTTTTATTTTACTAACACATTTAAGGGTTAATGTCTTTATGATGCAGTATTTCAAGGAAAACCCAGATAGTAACAATCCGGCTTATCAGACTAAGAACGGAATTTATCCACAAGGATGTGGACTAGACAATGTGATGATTTCATGGGGGCATGATGACTACATGTACTTGGTATGTTATCTGATAAAATTTTAAATAAAACGTACCTGTTGTTATTTTTAGCCTTTCAATGTAGGTCCCTGTGGGCACACAAGAAAGATGATGACAATCGATAAGTTCCGTATAATCTAAACTCAAATTTACACTCTAAATTTGCAGGTGGCCAAGGAAAATGGAACCACTCTACCTCAAGCAGGACTATTTATTGTTCGCTACCACTCTTTCTATCGTAAGCTGCTACACCCTTGTTGGTCCCAATTTAACCTGGAATGAGAATTTGGGCTTTGGGAATGGACTCGTTATATTATATAAAACTAAACAGTTTCTTTTATTTGTATTCGTTAAAACACACTCTTGGTTTATAGATTTGGACATTGAATCTTACCCTTGTGAATTTTTGCTTCCAATTGTGCCAGCATTGCATCGTGCCGGAGCCTATAAGCATTTGATGAATGAGGAGGATGTTGAGAACTTGAAATGGCTTCAAATCTTCAAGTAAAGCCTGCTAACTTGTTTATAGTCAAGTTAATATAAGCATAATAGTATGAAAACATTTAACTTAAAACATTTACGGTTTGCTTGCAGCAAGTATGACCTTTACAGTAAAAGCAAAGTCCGTGTTGATGTCGAAGAGGTCAAGCCCTACTATCTCTCTCTCATTGAAAAGGTCAGAAACCATATGATAAATTATATCGCAAAGAAATTCGCAAGAATGTTACGGTAACTATGTATGTTTAACTGCATTTTCTCTGTTTCTTTTTTCAGTATTTCCCGGAAAAGCTCAGATGGTGAAAGTTTGAACAAGATTTGAGGTGAATGAATTGAGAAAAAAGTCAGGGTCTATTGTGGGATTATTGATGTGGTTTATTTATTGAGTTTCATTCTCTAGTGTTGCTATGAGTTGATCGAAGGGTTGAAAAGGGTGTTCTTACTTTTCAGTTTCTTGAAACCCAGATGTTCTACAATACTAGGAGGATGCCATGAAAACTGCTTGGTCAAATTTATTGAATCGTTTATCATCTTACGGGTTCGCTTATATCGACAGTGTCATCACTTTAAGATTAGTGGTGCAATGCTCATGTTTTCTCATGTATGTATGCATCTCCTGATCTTTACATATAAAATTGAAAAATGAATGGGTTGGTAACTACAAGATGTTCTTGAATCATACAGTATTGGAACATTTGTGATCTTTTTTATATGCAATTCAAGCAATCAACTGAGAAGAGAACATAAGGAATTACCAAAATCAACAGCTCCCTGATAATTGAAGATACTGATAACCTCTGCTTAATCAAAGGAATTCAAGAGGTTCGTAATAAAAGGTTCAACATGGATGGCTGTTGTAATGATCTATAAACTGTTTGAGGCATTTCAACAAACAGATGGAGGGCTTCTATCTACATCAGGAAACAAATATATTCCAAATCTTCAGTCAATCTACAGTTCCATTTTCTATTTGCACCTTTTGTTACCCTTGCCTCCGGCCTGTATGCTGTTAGCATTCATCAAAGATTTGCCTCTCTTGTCCCGATTACGTGCCTCTTCCTCGATTCGAAGATGTTTTAGTAAATCATCCAAAGAATAATCTTCGGTTTTGTGCATCATTAGAAAAATCTTTCCAAGATGGATGCTTGGAAAATTTCAGGAATAGCAATAGAAAGCATCTTGAGTTTATTTACTAAAACTTGGAGCTCATGCACTTGTTCTAGAATCGATTTTTCATCAATCATTTGAAATCTCAAATACTGAGACACAAGATATTTGTTAGTGACATCTTCTTGTGACTTGTATTTAAATTTCAATGCCTTCCACAACTCTCTAGGGAAAGTAATCGGGGAACACAGATCATACAGACAATCTGACAAAACATTCTTTATATGTCCACAAGCAAGAGTTTCCTCTCCCTTGCGGATCATTCTCAGTTTTTCTAGATCAACAATTCTTTGAATATCCGGCTGTTGCCCTGCTTCAGGGACTGGATTTTTGGGAATAGGTGAGAGGCTTGGGTCCAGAACATAATAGAGTTTTACCACGATCAACATGAACTTGACTTTGTCTGCCCAACGAGTGTAACTTGACCCGTCAAACTTCTCGAGTTTCATCATATCTTGATTAAGAATTCGGTAGTTTCCGGTGTTCATTACGTTATAAAACCTTAAAGAATGTTGAAAAAAATATTCGAGTAAGATAGATTAAACAAAATAAAGTTTTAATCTTTATAAAAAAACTTTAAATCTTTAACGGACAAAATTAAATCTTTTAGCGTTCAGAACCCACAACAATTCAACAGAGTGTCAATTCACACATATTGAATCTATCATTCGCGATAGATTCAATGAAAGAAAGGAGTAGAAGCAACGTTGTTCACTTAGTGAATAGAATATTAAATACAATGCCGAAAATAAAAAACCAACCTGATTAAACTGTTGATTTGAATTATAATTTGCACGGTAAAACCTGTCCTTTAAGGTTTTATACGACCATTCTATTCACGCTGTGAGTCTGCTAGTCGCAAAGCCCCAGGATTTGATGCAGTATACGATTCGTTTATGAACAACGATCAAAAACGAAAATAGAGCATGGTAGATGCAGAATTCGGTAGAGAGAAAATAGGTTCGAAAGCAGCAATCGAAGGAAGGAAAGCACTGATTTTTTCGGTGGTGTTTAAGAGTTGGCTTCAACCCCGTTTATATACAGCCTACAACTTCTCCACGAAATCCTCAAAAAATCGTTGATCATGAGAGGATTTTTCTCATCTGATCATTATCTCAAAAACGTGGTTTAGACCAAGTCAAAAATAAAACCGAGTTTTATTTCAAAAAATCAGTTATTTATTTCCTTGTCCTCTCGACTTTGTACCAAAAAGATATTCGGAGCGAAGCTCCTTCTACTCCGATGCAGCGTGCGAAGTGCACTCGGCCTCAGCCACGCACGCACGGCCTCAGCCACGCACGCACGTGTGTGTTGGGCCTTCCACTCAAGACCCCCACCATGAGTCCACCAACTTGTTCAAAGCTCATTTCTAGAGAAAGCTTTATAAGCTTCTCTATAAATTATTTTCTACCAATATGGGATGGAAGACAAACTTCCAACCCACAAAATTTCCAACAAGTTATGTATAAGATAAAGTTACAATGGAAAACGGCTTGTAACTGAGTTTCAATTGACGAGTAGGTGATTTGATCAAAACGAAGATCTTGAACTACTCTAATCAGAAAATACGAAAGGTGCCGCAATTACTTTATTGGATGAACATAACCAGGGGAGGATTCATGTTGTTAGGGATGGGGTCCTGGCCCCCCAACAAAATTCAGTCCGCATAGCTTCTTCTTTTTTCTATTTACAGTTGTATGTTTATCTGATTGTCCCCCCTATAACCTAAACATGAAGGCCACTCACTCTCACCAACTCATGATTCCTTTGTGATTTTCCTTCTTCCACAGTCCTCACTCCACACAGACGCACATGGCACATCGATTCCTTTATTATTTATACTTGAAATTAACATGATAAACCATTGATTTTTTTTCTTGTTATTGCTATTGCTAGAAAAAATGAAAAGATTTTTTAAGGGGTTAGATTCGTAAATTGGGCCCCCTACAATATATTTTTCTGCATCCGCCACTGCATTGATGCACTCGATGCTGACCATCATGAGGATCATCAGAAGTACCAATTCTTCAGAGGCATTTCATCGAACACCTTGCGATGAGAATGGACCGAATTTGAATCATGATCAAACTAGCAGTTCAACAACTACTACCCATTTGAGCTCATGAATTTGATCTACAGTTGCCAAACAGAAGGAGAAAATCCAATATTGTTCCTCAAGAAATTGACCTCTTTCATGTGTAGCGTAAACAGCACCTTGGGATTTCACCTGGAATCCAATTCCAAATTGCAACACAGGAGAAGGAAACAGTGATTTGAATTGGCTTTCACAGTTAGTGGTGGACGCAAGTCGTGAAATTTTTAGAACTCAATCTAATTAAATCGGTTTGGAAAATTTCAATCCAACCCGTTCAAAATTATAATCCAACCCAACTCTTACAGATTAGAGCGGGTTGGATTGGGTTGACGGATTATTAAAATTCATAAGGTTGACAAATGAAATATAATAAATAATACTAAAAAAATACTCAACAAAGTCATTAGTTATTACAATCATCCAATAATATATCTAAATCCTCAAGTCTTAGAATCAAATTTCAAAAGTTTAAATGATAGCATCCGATTCAAATCCTCAAATCAAGTACGACCGTCTTGGACCTTCCCGACTCCGATGTTGCATTTTCCTTGAGTTTGTCTACAATTCAAAAAGAATATTAAACCATTTATTAAAAATTTACCTTCTTCAAGAAAGTCATAAGATAAATTTTCATCCAAAAATTCACTTATTTGGATCCCCTCATTATTCCCTTTCAACCAAATTTGTGTGCATACAAAGGCCTCCACCATTTTTGGACTCAAATAACTTCTAAAGAAGGATTCAGATGTTATGGTAGATATATGTATAGCAAGAACATCTCTAACTATAATAGACAAAATGCTATACCTATTAGTATTATTTTTCCACCAAAATACTACGTCAAATGATGGAGTCTTTGGATTGATAGAACCATCAAATGCCTTTTCAAATTTAAGAGCTGCATCCAACGTCATAAAAGTAGAATTCCATCGTGTAGGAACATCTAAAACCAACCATCCCTTGTAATCAACTTTTTCCTTCTCAACGCAAAATTTAAACTTCTGCAACCTTAAAGGAAATGAACAAATATATCTAACACAGTTATGAACTAAAGTAATTGAATTATGCATCTCTTTCAATCCCTTGTTTACAATTAGGTTTACCATATGAGCACCACTCTTAAATGCATGTACTCACCATTAAGAACAGATTCACTCCATGCATTAACTCTTCTTTTAACAAAAGCAATAGCTACATCATTTGCAGATGCATTATCAACAATGACAGTAAAAACATTCTCCATCCCCCACCCAAGAAAACAAGTTTTAATAACCTTACCAATTGTCTCACCCTTATGATTTGAAATCTGGCAAAAATTTATAACTCTTTTACGTAAACGCCGATTACTATCAATGTAATATGCAATGAGACACATAAAAGACATTTATGTGGAAGATGTCCAACAATCAGTTGTTAAACATATACTTCGTCCGACCTTTGTCAGCTCTTTCTTCAATTTAATCATCTCATCGCAAAACAACCGATAAACATCTCTAGCAACAGTCACTCTACTAGGAACACCAAATTTTGGTTACAACTCATGAACAAGTTCTCTAAATCCTTCATCCTCTACACCACTAAAAGGTTGCTCATCCTTAAGCACAAATTGGAGTATTGGTCCTATTGCACTTGACTTATACAATAGTTGGATTAAGTTTGAGCTATAAATTGGACAAGTGGTACATATATTTAATTTTTGGGTTGTACATTACTATATTAGACTAAAAAATATACATATTTTTGGCTGTAAATTATAATTTTGTAAATATCATATACATATATATTCATAATTTTATAAAAATAATATACATTAGTGCAGGTTGGCGGTTTGGGTTGGGTTGGGTTATGCTAACCCAATTTTAACTCTCTTAATTAGCGGTTTGACGATTTAGTGGTTTAACGGTTTGCCAATTGGTTTAATTGGGTTCAGTTAGACAGGTTTTATGGGTTTGAAGTTTTTTTGTACACCCCTACTCACAGTTATGTGATTATTTCCAATCGCCACTTCACAAAACAATTGAAAATATGGGGATAGGCTTTGACAATTTCACGCTTAGGGCCACTCTCCAATGTCAGTATGAGCCCAGTCCCAGACCAGGTCGGGCAGACTGGTCCTGGTATCGATCCAGTCTCAACGATTCCAGGCTTATCGGTCTCAGTCTCATCAGGCCAATCCCAAATCCGGTCACCGGCCTAACCTGGTTTTAAAAAAAATACTTTTACATAAAAATAATAAACATGTTTTTATAATTATGATTTTTGAAATTTAGTGTTATATACGATTTAAACAGTACATTTAAGTAGATAAAAATCTTGAAAAACTTGTTATATACTTATTATTTTTTTCAAATTCGAGCCTAAATATAACCGATCTCGAGCTAAACAGGGTCCTGAATTTTCACAAATGTATAACCGCTCATGAACCATCGGCCCAGACCAGGCCCGAATAAGCCAATTCTAGATGTAGTCCAAACAAACATTTATTTCTAACATTATCTATATAAAATCATTCATTCATTAATGCAATGTAAAATGTTATTTATTTACAACGTTTACAAGAATCTTGGTGATTATGGAACAAAATATCAATCGGATAAACCCGATAATCTTAAATGTTTTTAACTTTTAACCGGTTGTGAGTTCAAATATTGATATTGACGTTAACACGTACACATCTTTTAACTTATTTGTAGTTGTTTTCACGTGCAAGATGATCAACTTCTTAAAGAAAGGATATAAAAATATCGTTACAACATTTGATTCAACATGTTTTAGACAGTGAGATTCAATTAAAATTTTCAACTTCAGGAAATTGAAATCCATCGAATCGAGAAAGAATTGCATAGTTTTATTTTAGATAATGGTAAAAGAATTGGATGAAAGTAGCGTATACTAGAACCGTTTATAAAATCCTAAGCTGTTTACTTACAACTTAATGGCCTAGATGGCTTATTCACTCAGCCATACATGAGTGTTTCTTTATAGCTTAATCGTTAAGCCATTAAGCCAAAATAGTTATAGTACATAAGCAAGGATCCTTTACTTGTCGTCATTAAGCCACCTCAAACAAATTAATACCAGAAATCCCCCATATTTAATCCAACTCTCTCTTTGCCTCCCTCAAACCCACCAATCTCCTATCCCTAAAGACAGATAAATATGTCCAGACAGACAACTTAACTAATACAAGGTTATACAGGTTCAAGCTCATGTGCTTAAATCACTAGCATCCTTTTCATGCCTACACAAACACTTCCAAAAGAATCTTCAAGTCATTATTTTTCAATACCAAATTAAACCAGTAAATCCCAAGGGATAGAGAGGCTATTTCTGTAAAATACCTAGGCTTGCAAAACAAAAAGTAAAAGGAACAACCACTAGGGTGGTGTCTGATTGGTTTGACATTGACTCCAAAGGTCAAAAGTACCAGGAGGTCCCAGGTTCAAATCTAAGAAGGAATAAAAATCCCCTTGTGGCCACGGAGATTCAAATACGGTGACTCCGGGCTATTTGCAAAGCAGATGGTCACTCTGGGATTATTCGGCTCGCATAGCGGGTTGGATATCCAGGTTAATAAAAAAAAAGAGTAAAAGGAACACTCAAAATGCAAAATAATAGACCATTCTAATAACCTCTTGTTCAAATCAAAAGAAACACTCCTCATAGTTTAAAAAAGAAAGAAAAAAAAAGAAAAGTTTTATTTCATTACAAACAGAGATTGTATGGAAGACTTGTTAAGAAGCTTTGTCCATGAGTTGTATGGGTGCCAATATATTGGCCTTGCTTGTTTCAACAATACACCCATTCATCACCATCTCCTCTAGCATAAAATGAGCTTTCTCCAAGTGAAACATTATGTCCAACTCACACTTCAAATCCCAAAAAATTTAACCATTAGAATCCGCAAATACGTAATTTTATCTTTTATCAAAGAAAAGCACATGTGTATGCATAAAAAGAGGACATACCACGTTGCCAAAATGTCGGTCCATGGTTTCAACCAAGAGATGTATGAATTCCAAGATTGCAAGCTCATTCTGCCCCAAAATAAAATAAAATGGAAAACTGTTGGTCGATACAGAATACAAGATTTGCAAAACCAAGAAATGCAATTTATATATACTGGGCACATAATGGTAAAAGTATGGGCACGACTTACTTCTTCATTGTCGACTCCAACCAGAAAGAACAATGAAGCATACCGTCTATACACAATTTTGTAGGTCCGATGCTCCACAAATGAACACTGTTATCGAGCAAATATAAGTCATCAACTTGATATTGAAAAAATAATGGAAGTAATACTACACTATAACTGAAAGTTGACAGAGGTAAATCAGTTTCGAGAGAAAGCTCCAACTTTTGTTATTTAGGGTGATTTTGGTATGCAAGGCAAGACAGACCAAAAATTTGTTGTCCCATGTTTGGCGCAACATTTGACTTTGGACATGACAAAAGACCAAGTGGGACAAAAATGCGTGTTTTTTGTCATACCAAAATACTTGGAACAAAAATCAAGGAGTTGGGACGAGATTGATAGATTACTAAACTAATCATTTCAAATTAAAGCCCTAAATTTTTTCACAATTCTTTCACCCACTTACCTCACTCTCGCCTGTCCAGTTCTGTCCACGTAGGAAAAGAACCCTTGGTGGTTAAAAAAAAGCATAACGCACAATAGAGAAGAAGAAAAACGGCATAAGGGGTAATGCAAAATAAGTAGTCACAAAGCTAGGACAACCCATAAAGCAAGCTCAATTTTTTTAAGACAAGTCCATAGGAATCTCTAGGTCATAGGGAAACTATAGTAGAAGTTATTACAAGTGTACGAGTATGAGGCATGCCAGTTGGGATTCTAATATTCTATAATCAATACACCTCCATAAGTGAAGCAATAAAACCAAATCAAACAAAATGAAGCTGGTAGATCCCACTTGAAAGTAGGTGAGGATGTATGTAGACACGCCATTTACCCCAAAGGGTAGTGGTCGTGCCCGTGAAGAGCCCACCTAGTGCAGAAGTGTGAATGAAAAGAAAAGGAAAGAAGAATGGTTGAATGGTTGTCAAAAGGATGAGGCAAAAGGATCTAACTTTGGCCGCATGCTTGGGATTCTTTGGGTGAAGAAGCTACTAATGATGATGAATGGTTGTCAAAAGGTTGCAAAGACTTTCCTAACAGGATCAGGCGAAAGACTTGGATCTTTTTTTTAAGTATATAATATTTATATACTGCAAAGACCCACACGCACTCCTAACCTTTGGTGAGGTTTGAACCCTTGACCTCTAACAAAGCTAGCATTAACCAATAACCCATACACCGTTGGGCCAATGCCCTTGGTAGACTTGGATCTTCATCTTCTTGAGGCTGATTAGCATGCACATGGCAAAGACACACGTTATGTGTGTGTCTTTCTGGATTGCCTCAAACGTATCTTTACATCAGCAAATTTAGCATTATCAACATCATGTTCATGTGATCATGTCTGTAATCCATCCTAACATGTCAGCAATCCTATTGCATATTGATTATAATTGGGTACCCGAGAAGGGGTCTCTAAGAGGCTGTTTGGTTGGTTTTCCATTAGATCCTGTATGGATAAAGTTGTCTATGTGGATTAATATGTCGGAAGGTTTTTGTTTAGAAAGGTTTTCTTATAGATGGAATAAGCGTGTTGTTTGATTGGGAGAGGCAAGTTTGGAAAACTAGGCTTCCCTGGATGCTAAGCCATTTTCTATACCGCTGAACCACTACCAAGTATAGCTCACCGAATAAGCTGTTAATTCCATTAAGATCATTAAGCTGCTAACAAACAGGCCCCATGCCCTAAGACCATTAACATAAGTTATTGAAAAAGTCGGAAGCTTATAGTTCTAAATTACTTCGATCATCCAACAAAGAAATTCAATTTCGCGCATAGATCCATTCTGATCTAACTAATTCATGTAATCTAAGACCTATAATCGAACAATTGATTGATTGAATATGATGCATGGATCCTTTCCGAGCTAATAAATCAACAGGATTCCAAATAAGTTTGCAAACAGTGGGATGGAAAAATGCTATATTTACAGAGAGAAATTAGCATAAAGAAGGAAGACCTGTTGTTCGTTACGAGCGAGGCATTTGCGAACAATTTCACCCTCAAGAGCTCGTCGTTCTTCTAGGGTTAGGTATTCGTAGTATTGGGCAAGACGGGTCTGGCCTTGTTTGTTCACCATCAGCACGAATCTAATCCCCATTCTCAAAATCTCCGATCAATTCTTCTCGGCGATCATCTATTAGAAGCGATCGGTTGTTGTTCTGGAGATCCGTGCGTAGTTAGATTAGGGGGTTTTCCGCTTTCATTCAATATATTAGGGGTGACAAGGAATTCATCAAAATTATACAGAATAGTAATAATGTATATAAAGTTGGGTAAGAATGGTTCAGATCTATCATGGTAACTTTTTTTCCCACATGATTATTCGTTCATATATATATTATATATATATATATATATAGGATTAGAGTTCACGTAAGACCAGACTGTTTTCTTGAGACTCGTGATACCATTTTTTTACATTTGAAACTTCACAGCAAAACATTGTGAAGGTAACCTTCACAGTATTTTTGTTGTGAATGTTCGAATTTTTTTTACCTTCATAATTTTTTGCTATGAAGTTTCAAGTGTAAAAATATGGTCTCACGGATCTCATGAAAACAGGCTCGTCTCACGTGAGCACAACTGCATATATAATACAGAGAGAGAGAGAATGAATTGGGTTGTGGTGAGAATGAAAATAGTCGACTTCATCTCTTGACTCGCCTACATTTTGACGAATGATTTCACTTTGAGCAACCCAACAGCCATGCATCGTTTGGTACATTCTTTTGTTAGTTAGATATCTCTTGGTATATTTTTTTAGAGACAATATCAACAACTTTTGGAATATTTTGTAAAACCGATGACATTTTGATAACGTATCCCTTTAGATACGACTTTTGTATGCACCTGTGTATTAGTTATGCTCTCAAATGTCCGATGGAGATGGTATACCATGTAGACACACCAAGAAAAATATGGTATACAAAGTAGTTGTTTTAGTTTTATATGTGTAACGATTTTATTCTGTATTAGTGTTAGTGTCCAACAAAAAATATAAATGGGGTGTAGCCAAGTGGTAAGGCAACAGGGTTTCGTTCCGCTATTCAGAGGTTCAAATCCTTTAGTCCCATAGCATATCCATTGTATCCAAATACATCTGTTTTGTTCAACACGATTATGTTTCAAGGCCTAATATTGAATACAATGTGATTCTTCTTTCTTTTCTGATTTTGAAATGATTTTTTTTGTAGTCATGTCTCAGTTTTTCATGAACTCAACTAAATCGAGTTCAAAGGACATACCATGCAAGGAAACGTTATTTTTGCTGATTCGAGCTGAAGGGTGATAATAAGTGGGTCTTCCTCTTCAGGCAACATGTTCATAGTTAGCGCATTCACACTAATAAAATATTCTCAAAACTCTTAATTGATACGACATACTATTTTTTTCCATTCATTTCTTTTCAGGATCAGTCATGGTCTTCCAAACTTTACCGATGGTATGGACGAATCTTTCGTTTCATCTAAATGTGTAAAAAGATCATAGACGTAATCGTTCAAACTATAAAATTTGTTTGTTTTTCTCATGATTTTACCCCACAGGGTTAATTTATTATGTTTTAGTAGGTGCAAAAGATTTATCTGTTAAAAAAGATGTCAGATAATATAATCGCTTAAAATATGAACATCTGTTAGGTCTTTTCGGCCTTTTCACTATATAAAATTATTTATTCATTCGATACGAGACAACTAGACCAAACATAATTTTTCCGTGTCATACCTTTCAGTTAAAGATGGTTTTTTGATAGTTTCAGGGGAATGAAAACAAGTATGATGATAAACGAAAATGTTCGGGAAAAAAAAAACTATTCCTCCTCTTTGCTAAGATATGAATGATTACCAATTCTTTTAACCAAATACATTATTTAGGTATCGGATAAGCGTTTACCGACAAGAGACATCACCCTTACTCACCTTACCGTATAACATTCTCGGTCATAAAAATGAATGGATTATTGATAAGCGTCTTGAACCCGGTAAGTGCTTCCCTCATTTATTGTGTACAACTCTCGATCTTTGTTATATCTCTTACCAGATAAGATTGTCGGTCTTTTTCATGCTCAATCGATAAGATAAATGATATCAATAAGTGTTTACTGATAAGTATTTAATAAACGGTACCTTATTTTCATTACCAAACACCCCTAAATTCTTATGATCCGGAATGAAATTTGTTTATCATAATTTATTTATTTATCTTATGTATGAATTTAAAGTTTGTCAGATTAAATTGAAGAAAAAATAAATTTGATCATTTAAGAAAATACTTTTTAACTTACATCAACAATTTTTACCCTTTTGTTGCATGGGAATGGAGCATGAACCCATATATGCATCACAGCTCCCGAAAAATATGATCACATCTCCATCTTTGTCCTTAATGGAGAATTGGGAGTTTTTTTCTTATTTATGTAAGATATTTTAAATCAAATACATTAAACATTACATTCGGTCCAAAATGGTTCATATTCATATCTCACATATTTCCAAAGTTTTTGCTTTTATAGTATTAAATATTCATATACTAACAAAATCACAACATAAGTAATTGTTTGATCAAAACGTTTTCGGCTCTCCATGTTTTTTTATCTAAAAAGTAAAACAATATAGGAACAAAATATATTAGAAAGAAAGTCAAAATCTCTTCCTAAATCTAATTCTTTATAAATAATATATTTAATAATAAATATATAATATACTTAATATATGGGGACAGGGTGAGGATCACGTTACCCTACCCGGCCCCGTCCCCAATTTTGCAGGGAATCCCCTGACCCCGTCGGAGCAAGTACACCGGGTTCCCCAATGGGACATGTCTCATTCTCATGCCTAGGATCCACCAAGATGAGTGCCAAAAGACTGGTTAGCTCAACTGACAATAAGGTTTGAGCCTTTTGGAATTCTCTTAAAAGTCGTAGGTTTGAGTCCAGGCCACTGAGGATTTTCCTGGCTGTTCTTCATAACCCCTAGGGATCAATCGAAGTATGTGCAAGCTAGCCCGAACACCAGTGGTTTTAAAAAGGAAAAAAAAGAGTGCCAAAAACCAAACATTCATATCAGCATGGAAGATACGATTCAGTTTCCTTCCCTTATTATAAAGCAATTACAAGAAACACACTTCTCATCATCCAGAGATCATCAAAATCTGCAATGGATGTCTCTTTTATACCAACTATATAATTACCATTTTTATAAATATATATACTTGACTTACTTATTTCAATTATCGCATCCCGGCCATTAGCAAACAATCCTTTTCACGTTCACCGAACCATTTTCCGTCACTTGGTCATCTAGCAATTGGGTCGGTGGCGCTTCCTCCATGATCGACTCGATGATATCTTTTGTACTCAAAAAACTCGGCTGGTTCGTTGAAGATAACATCCGAGCCCACATTCTATCCGTTATCACAACCTTGTTTTGCTTCTCCGTGATTCTCTGCAAAAACAAAAAAATAAACCCATACCCATGTTGTATTATCTTTCTTTTTCGAGAATGGAATCGTGTTTCAGGGTTATAATTGTAATTTCAACTTACTGAAAATGGTATGTAACACTCTCTGCCATGGACAGGGCCGACGGTGAAGCCGGTGTATCCAGCCATGGCTCCATGAACAGCACTTTGAGCTAGAAGAGTACTGTAGACGTTATCTGATGCATTGCTTGGAACAGCTCGAATCATGTACGTAGGATCTGTCAAAGATACCAACCATCGCGTTTCTTAAATATAACGTTTCTCGATTTAATCATCAAATCATAGAGGTAAAATGTCAGATATACCCTTCATTACCTATGTATTTCAGGTTGATCTCCATTTCTGTTTGTTTCTTGAAATGACCCTGTTTATAAGAATCAATATTAGACTCATTTCATACGAAGATAACAACCACGAAAATTGTAACACCTCAAAGCCCACGCAACAGGTTGTCTCAGTAACTTCTAATCCAACTTAAGGCCATGGTGTGGAAGTTATTGGTAGTTCACAAGTCGAGGCTTATAAGAAGCTCACAAATTTCTATCCATATGGGACGAGCAACCCTCAGCGGTGCTAAGGAGATTTGAACCGGCTACCTATGGGGAGGATCCCCAAGGCTTACGATCGGTGTCAGCTATGTGGGTTGTAAGTTATGCATCTATAGTTGTACTTGGGTTTCTTACCTTGATCTTTTGAGATAACCACCAGCCAACGTCATCCAAAACCTTGTTTCCGGAGGCATCCTTATTGCTGTTAGTTCGTAAGCTCTCGGCAACAAGATCTTGGCCTGCACCTTCTGCTACCACGATTACCATATGCCCGTTTTCTTTTATTCTTTTCTCTATGTATTCAAAAAGACCCCCTGGTCCTTCCAGATAGAAAGGTGACTCAGGAATCAAACAACAATCAACATCTCGGCTTGCAAGAGTCGCATACATCGCAATAAACCCTGAAAAATATTTCAAATAAAAATCTTAGGAAGAACAAACTTAAACCAAAAGCAGTAATCTTTGCGTTTGCTAAACCAAACCAAACCAAACCAAACGAACCCAGTATGTCCCAAATGGTTGTTTCCCTGAGGACCTCATTAGAAGCCAAATGTGTTTGTATGTTATGCAAGGCACCAATGGTGCGTTTAATTTCGGGATCTACTTTTTTCAGTGTCATGAGTTACTATGGACAAATGCAAATTACAGAAAAGAAAACCTCAGATTGTGGCTCTTTTCTGTTTTTCTGAGAAAATCAGACGATATCTTACTTAAAATTATACCTAAAGACGAGAAAACTGACGGAATATCATAAAAAACTTACCGCTATTACGTCCCATTAGCTTAACAAGCCCAATACAGTTCTCATTACTCTCTGCCTCAACATGTGCTGCGTTAATAGCACGCTGAGCCTCCTCAACAGCAGTATCAAAGCCAAATGATTTATCAATAACCTGTAAAACGAGATAAAAGTAGGAAGTTTAATTATCAAAGCTAACTGTAACAGGAGTAGAGGTCTAAAACCAGCAACAATCCTGCGTTAAATCTAAGTACCGGAATGTCATTATCAATAGTTTTTGGGATCCCGACAACTGCAACTTTAAGACCCCGCCTTCTAACTTCCTGCACAGATACGAGATGTTTATACTTATCGTCACTAAAAGAAGTAATTATGTTTCAATCTTGACAATTATATGAAAGCACACCTCATAGATAGCAGACGCCCCTTTTTGTGTTCCATCTCCTCCTATTATATATACCTAATATACACAAAACCATCATGGTTTATAGATATATCACATAAATAATGTAAAGTTTACTCCTTTTCTACCAGAATATAGGGTTTTTATATTTAACCTGATTGATTCCCCGATCTTCGATACTATTGACTATCTTTTTGTTATCATAGCCACCTCGTGATGTCCCAATTATAGTGCCACCCCGTTTATGAATTCCATTAGCAACTTTTGGTGTTAAAGGTATTGTATTTCGAGAGTAGAAACCCCTGTATCCTCCCTGCATATCCATTGGCATACTGTATAAGATCATACCCACAACTTTTTTCATATAAAGGAAAATGACGGAAATAAAAATTTTCACTTACTTCAATCCCTTCAATTCTAGTAACACCATACATATCATGTAAACTACCAACTATTTCTCTAATCACAGTGTTGAGACCGGGGCATAGACCTCCACATGTCACAATACAAGCATGAACCTCATCTGGCTTAAAGTACACCTGAAAAACAAGAGGATAGCATCATTTGTGTAACACAGATGCGTTGCTAACTGGTACCATATATTCTTTTTTTTTTGGGTAACCATGTGTGTCCAGGCCAGCTCCGGCGCACCTCGACCAATCCCATGGGGACTTGAAGATAACAGCCAGAAAAATCTCCAGTGGCCCTGAGGAGACTTGAATGGGAAACCACGGGTAACAGCCCCAAGGCCTGGCTTTTATTTGCCATTTGAGCTGACTACCTGACCCTCAAGGTCAGTTGGTAAGAGCATCTCCAACAGATTCTCCGAGATTTCTCCAAAATAGAGAATCAAAACTCAAAATCTCCTTAAAAAATTGCATTCAAATCCCACATATTCTCTATTCTGGAGATTACAACATTAATTATATTATCAAAATATTTTATGCATGTAATAAAATATTAATCATCTCTCGTAAACATTTAACATCAAGGTTTCTTGTTGGTGAGAATATAATTAAAAAGTATTTCTCTCTCACGGAGATCATTTTTGGGGAGTTCTCCAAATTTGGAGCACTTTACATTCTCTCTCATGCTTTCTCTATTTTGGAGAATCTGTTGGAGCAAAAGTTTAGCCAAAATCTCCATTTTCTCCATTTTGGAGAATATGTTGGAGATGCTCTAACATTATATATAAGAGATAATGTTGTACTTGTTGATATCATCATGCCCAAAACTCATGCCTATGTTATGTGAAAGACTTTTACCTTTTGGCGAGGTCCAGCACGTCGAAAATGTGTGCCTCTAGGACTATTGACATGAACAACAATCTAAGGAAAAGAACAGTAAATGACATAAGAACATATTATTAGGATTAGTAATCACAAAAAAAAGAACAAATAGTAAATCACTGGAAACAAAAAATATTAATCGCGATATTCGCGTGTTTCGACAAGCTACATTCACAGATCATTAGAATTTCATTAAATTTTACTAATCATTACAGGGAAAGTGGGACACAACTCCTTTTTAGGAATATAAAATCAAGAATCAACTCAGGTGAGACCATACCTCACATGCTAAACCATTCAAGAATCAAATATCAAAAGGTAAAATAGCAAATTGCTGACCTGCTGAGCAACGGTATCATCCATATCGACAAAATACTGCCTGAGAAAGCACAAGAACAAGTTTTTTTAAGAATCCACGCTACGCCAAATTTAAATTTAGAAAAAGACAGAAAGAATATTCTTAAGCGTGCTCTGATTATCAACTTACTTAACAACCGCATATGCAGGATTATCTTGCAGTGGATTAGGATAAGTCTGCAACAAATCATACACATAAATATCAACAAGATACCCATATTACCATTTCACACACGTATACTTCTAAAGGTACAAATCTTCTTCTCATAAGCACGATCAGATTCAAGTCTTCAGACTCAAATCTAATCATGCTTACCAAAAGAAGAGATATATAAGCGTTAATTGTACAGACCAATAATCAAATACAAACCCCATAAACGTTCCAAACCCATACGAACCAATCCAAGAAATTTAATTAGTTTGATTTCAAGTTACGGTTCATATTTCTTCATATGTGTGAGTGTCATATATAACCGTACTTTTTGTGTTTTCTTCCACAAGCAAAGCAGTCGTGAACAATTCACATATGAAACAACATTGCATGTTACGAGGATTGGTTTGTAAGTTTGTAACATTTATTGGGTTTGTATTTGATTTTCCCTCTAATTGTATACGTATGTGTGTTTATATTTGCTAAAATGCAACAAAAAGAAAATAAAATTTGAAGTATGCCTAACTGTATCCGTGGTACTTCTACTTTTGTTGCATGCTTACCAACCATTAAAAAAATTGTCTAAATATCCTAACTAGGGACATATTAGGTATTTGTTTTTGCAGTTTAACAAGTATATCATTCATGAATCTAGTCATCAACTTCAAACTCATCTCCCCTTGCCCCAATAAATTATGATCAAGAATAAATTAATGAAAACTATATAATAATCAGAAGAACAATAAATAAATACAATAATTGACTACTCTTCTCGTCAGTCATCACATAGAGCATGATTACGATTAAAAGAAACTGAAAGAAAAATTAATTACAGGAAGGAATCAAAACTCCCAAAAAGTATCTCAAACTAATTTGCCCAAAACAAATTAGCAGTTGCAATAAATTTAATGAAATCTAATGAAGAGCATAATAAAAATCATGTCTGTGTGTGAAGAGAAAGGGATAGAATAGAACATACTGGAAGATCAGGGATGTAATCAGTCAAATGAGGAACATCTTCAAGGACGTATCCATGGTCGCCGGTGATAACCTTCGGTTCAGAAAAAGCGGTAGCCTTCGGTGGACCCATAATCGAGCTCCGAGGCGAAAAATTACTGTTAGCTTTTCTCCTGTTAGGGCTATCCGACTTCCGATTCCTATTATTATCACTGCTTGATTTCAAAGCGTTGATTGACGAATTGTTACACACAGAATGCATTGAACCACAAACCTTATATTTTAGCTATCCAACAACATGAAATCACACACCGCATCTCTATATACGATTCGAAGTGAGAATCGATCAGAAAACAAATAACAAGCAGATGGAACACCAGATTAGACTAAAACTAAGTTTGATCTTTCTCAAATCTTTGAACTTTGACTTTGAATCAATTTCTTGCGTGTGTTCTGGATGCAGAGAAACATGTGGCCGGCGTCTGGTTTGACCGGAAAAAGAAATTTTACGACGAATCGGAGAGATTTTGTGAACGGTTTTGTAGAAATTCTGGGGGAAGAAGCACAAATATAGAGAATGAACTCAACAATGGCAGTTGAGGTCCTCAAGTATTCGCGAATATCGATTTTGTATAAATTGCTAAAAAGTCCTTCACTTTAAATATTGTTCTTTTTAGCATCTTAACTTTTCTCTTATTCCAAGTTGTCCACGGATTAACTTTTCTTTATCATTCAAGTGATTTTTTTCTATTAACCTGGATATCCAACCCGTTATTAAGAGTGGTAATGGGTCAGGTTGGGTTGGATTTGGGTTCAATCTATTTATTAGACAGGTTGAAAATCTCAATCCAACTCGACTCATTTAATTAAATGAGTTGAGATTTTTCAATCCAACCCAACCTGGTACCTAAATGGGTTGATATGTTTACGACTTTCTTAACCCAACATGTTAAATAAATTGGTTGACCCATTTAATTTTTAAAATTTTAAATAAGAAAAAGAACTATATTATTTAATTTTTTTGAGTAAAAGACAACACAACCACAAATATAAACAAATTGTTCAAAATAAATTGGACTTTCATCTCACAATGATAAGATTTTAAATTAAGAATAAAACGAAATAAAAAATTAGAATACTAGATATAATATTAAAAAAAATTATATAATATTTTAAATGGGTTGGAAACGGGTTTAAAATATGTCGAAAAATTCAACTCAATCCAACTCATTTATTTAAATGAGTTAGGTAGGCTGACCCATTTGTTTAAATAGATTGAAAATCTCAACTCAACCTGCTAATTCTGGGTTGGGTTAGCGGGTTGGATCAGTTTTTGTCATCCTTTCCCTTTATGTGAACCGATTAATCTTAGAACGATCATCTACTTTACGGGTATCCCGGAGTCACTGTATTTAAACATCCGTGACAACAAGGAATTTTTTATTTCTCCTTGGATTTGAATCTGATATTTTTTTTATTTAAACAATTATTTTATAATAATTATTGGTGTTTAAAAAAAGATAATTACGAATTGATGAGTTTTGGTGCTTTTTTCAAAATACATGGGTTTATTTATGATGAGTTAAGAAGTTAAGGGATAGTAAGTGAATAAAACCAAAGTTCAGGGTCTTCAGGGTAAGAGATATCCATAGAAATAATCGAAGGTTTGTATATCTATAACTATAGATACAAATCCATGTGGTTAAATTTTCATACTTTCGTTACATATCATTACTTTGTTTAATATTTGTTTATTTATTTATTAATGGGAAAAATATGGAGTTTTGTATAAATGGTTAATATTTTTTAATAAAATAGTATTAAAAATTAAGGTAAAATAGGAACAAATTTATTTGTCAAGTTTAAAATATAACGCTTGCAATTATAAGATATAAGAATTAAAAAGTATGTAAAAAGACGAGATTTTTCTTTTAGATCTGAAAACACGTTGTAACGATGTAGAATCTGCTTTGTTTCAATAGATTGTAACGATTTAAACTTTGTTTATTTTTTATGTAAACAAACATTACTTTATATTGTTTTTATAACAAAAAATTTAGCGGTTTAGAGTTTGACTGAAATAATAATTGTTATATAGTTACAGATCTGTTGTAATTATCTGTTATTTTATTAAAAGGAAATAAGTAAATTGATGGAATTGGAATGACAAATTTTTTTGACTAAATTTCAATTCTTTTGTTTGGTTCATTTTTTGAATTGGATGGAATCATTCATATTCCACAAATTAATGAATTCATCGTTATGTGGCATAATGGAAGGAATTAAATTTTATCACTACACACCACGACTATGCTACTATTGTTTGTCATGCCCCACCCCTAACCCCAGTACTCCACACACCACTATTGTCGCATTTACAACAACCACTCACCTCCACCCCACCCCTACCCCAATCTACCACTAAACGCCACGTCACTATTGTTGTCGTCATACCCACCTAACTTCAGGCCCCAGCCACCCGACCACTATCCCACCACTATATATATATATATATATATATATATTCAAACGAGAACCCATGTGATCTACAAGAATGTGAGAACAACCCAATAAACTCAAACTTTTTTAATTAATAAATTAACTTATATTAAATATAAATAAATTAATAAGGGCAATGATGTAATTAAGTAATTTTTATAATTTTTATTTTATTTTAATTAATTATAATTATCCATTTTTCTCATGGATTGATCACGTTCGTTTCCACTATCTTTTCTTTCCTTGTAATAATTGTGTGATTGTGTAACCATAACCTATCGAAACCATGATCAATCGAGTGTAACCATAACCTATTGAAACCATGAGTAATCGTTGTGATAAATATGTGATTGTATAACTTTAGCCGATCGAAACCATGATCGAATTGAGTGCGCAAGTGATGTGATAATAGTAATATCACATGATTATCACACCCATATCACACCAAATCGTTTAGTGGATTTCGCCCGTAATCGTTGTTATAAATATGTGATTGTCTAATCCTAACCTATCGAAACCATGAGTAAAGTTGCGATAAATGTGTGATTGTCTAACCCTAATCGACCGAAACCATGATCAAATCGAGTGCGCTGTTATGACAGTGATATCACATCCATATCACACCAAATCGGTAGTCGATTTCCTAAGTTAACCTTAACTGAGCGGAATTCTTGTGATAATTGTGTGATAATCGCATGATTATCACACCCAAATCATATTAAATCGTGTTGAAATAAGTGATAACCATAATAGCCCATTATGTTATCCAGATTATTTGGTTTAGTGTGATCGTGTTTTTAAAATTTTATCACTTTAAATTTCAATACTACCCTTTTGCCTCTCAATTTTTTTTGATTTGTTTTAATTTCATTTTTAATTTAAAAAATCTTTTAATTTTTATTGTTATCAAAATATGAAGTTAATAGATTTAGGGATTCTCGTTTGAATCCTTCCCTACATATATATGATCCTTTCTATGGTAAAAAAGTATTTCTTATGGTGCAAATTTTTCGGAATCTTCTGGAGATTATATAGTATATTCCACTTTATTTTTATTCCACTTCTTTTTCCACCTTATTCCATGCCACTTTTTATTTATACATTAAATGAAATTATAAATAATTAAATAAATAAATATATCATATAATTATCTCATTCTTATTTAAGTATAACAATACCATTCTTTATTAATTAATTAGAAGGGTATTCACGTAATGCAACAAGATATATCTCGATTTCAATGTTTCATTTTATTTCTTTGGTATCTGTCGATGTTAAAATACAAATTTATGTGGTTTTGAGAAAGCAATAATGTTTTTTTGATAAAATATAAATTTGAATATATCATAAAAACTAAAAATATATATAAAAGTTCTCTTTTTTTTTTTTGTATAATTTATTGAATTCAATTTTTTTATTATAACTTAATTTAGGTTTAATGACGAAATAATTTATTTTTTGTTTAATAATATAATTTTTTATAATGATAATAACTAAGTTATCTGTGAGAACTCAAAAATTATCCTAAATATTTCAAAATATGATGATTGATTTTTTAAATTCGAACTAATTCATATGATAGATTTTGAAATTACGAGTGATTTTAAGATATTAATTTTTCTTAACGGGAATGTTTTTTATGTTCAGGTGATTTCGTCTAAAGTGTTCTTTTTCTAGAATATGATTGATTTTTTTAAAATGTGACTTTTAGAGTGACGACGAATTTTGTAGACGGGATTAATTTTATATCACATTTGTCTGATGAATTTAAGTTTTTTAAGTGTATTTATTTATATCCTAACAATTCAAATTGAATTTTACTGTACGTTTAAGTTTTAACAGATTGCATTCATTTATTTTGTTGGTTTATGAGCGGCCATGTTGGGTTGGTAGAAAGCAGGGCGACACGATCTTATTGTTTAACAAATGTTATATATTTAGAGTAAGTGATAAATTGTGTCCATCAGGTATATATAGCTCAATTTGCATGTTGCAGTTTTTGGTCTGGTATTTTATAACGACATGGTCCCTAAACTTATGAAACTAACGTTTTTGGTAATTTATATAGACATATGACCCCTCGTGTTGAAATGAAGAACATTTGTCTTTTTATCTCCTTCTTGGGTCTTATTTTCAAAATTTCCGAGAGAACCCAATAGTACAATGTTGTCTAACCTCGTTTATCACCCTAAACTTAATTGTTGAAACTCGTTATGAATCAATAATGAAGTGTCGATGCAGGGACGCGCCACTGTTACAAAGATTATTGCTAGACAATCTTATATCTATAAATACCATATACCCAACTTAATATTATTATGTAGGGGAATTTTTTTTATGTAGCTACGAACATATAGGGCTGTAAATAAATACGAATGGAGGTTTGTTCATATTCATTCATTTAACCGAACCGAACAAACAAACGAACGGATATTAACGGCAAACGGACAAAATTTGTCGTGTTCTTTTTCGTTCGTTAAGAAAATGTACTTGTTTGTTTTTGTTTTTGTTCATTCATTAAGATGCTAAATGAACGAACATGAATGCACATAAACTAACAAATACAAAAATAAACAAAAAACAATCACCGTTAATGTTGTAATATACAAACCTATTTATATATATGTATATATTTTTACTATATTATAAAACATTAGACATAAACTCTTAAAAACTATCTTTTATACATGAAGTACTGCTTATTAATGCATATCACTTAAAAGTAAGATTACAAGAAAATTGTGTGTAAGTACAACTTATTAAGCTACATGTTTAAATTCGTGTAACTAACTGTAGATAAATATAATCAAATACAAAATAAAATTATTATTTTAAATACAAAATCTAAAATATAATTAAGATGGTTATTAAGCTTTAATAGAATACTCAGTTATTATCTTTATAAAAAATATATAATTAAACAAAAAATAAATTATCTCGTAATTAAACCTAAATTAAATTACAATAAAAAAAATTGAATTAAATAAATTAAACAAAAAAAAAAGTGAGAACTTTAATGTTTTTTTTTTTTTTAATTTTTATGATATTTTCAAATTTATATTTTATTAAGAAAAAACATTACTGTTTACTCAAAACCATATAAATTTGTATTATAACATCGACAGTAACCAAAAAAATAAAATGAAACCTTGAAATCGAGATATATCTCGCTGCATAGCGCGGATACCATTATAGTATGTATATATATATATATATATATATAGGAGCGATAAAATGAAAACCACTCTAATTTGTAAAAACCGTAAAAACTACTCTCATTCGTCGATTTCATTGTTTAATCTTATTAAATTTTTTCATGAAATTGTTTAATCTTGTGAAATTGTTTCATATAATACTTTTTTTGATAAAGTTGTTTCATATATGGTTATGAAAATTGTTTCATATACTACTTAATGAAACTGTTTCATGTATTTCTCTAAAATTAATGAAATTGTTTCATGTATTTTCTAAAATTAATATAATGAAGATGATAATATCCATGATTAACATCATCCACAATAAAAATGATTAATCAACCTCTCATAATTACAAAAAAATGAACAAAATAAAAAATTATGATTAGTTGAATGAAGTTTGTACGGTTTGTACAAATTAGATGGTTTTTATTTGAACGCTCCCCTATATATATATTATAAAGCATTTAACAAAAACTCTTAAAAACCATTTTTTATGCACGAAATATTGTTTATTGATGCATATTACTTAAAATTTAAGATTACAAGTAATTGTGCATAAGTACAACTTATTAAAACTCCATACTTGAATTCGTGTAACTAACTACAGATAAACATAATCAAATATATTGGATAAACATCTCATTTTAAATATAAAAAATTTAAAATATAATTAGGATAATCATTGAGTTCTAACAGAATACTTAGTTATTATCTTTATAAAAAATTATATTATTAAACATAAATTTAATTTTTTGTTACTAAACCTAAATTAAATTATAATTAAAAACATTGAATTAAGAAAATTACACCGAAACACAAGAACTTTTAAAAAGATGAATTTGATACTGATATCGATATATTTTTTTTAATTTTTATGATATTTTCAAATTTATATTTTATTCAAAAATAAAAAACATTATCGTTTTCTCAAAAACACATAAACCGTATTTATATCTACGTAAAAAATTAATAAAACAAAACACTGAAATCAATATGTATCTCGATACATTGTACGAATACTCTTCTAATATATATATATATATACACACACGCATATTAACAAATATAAAAGAACGAACGTTTGCAAAAGTAGATGAATGAATGACGGTTGGTCATGACGGTTTAATAAAACAAATAAAATATTCCAATTTTACTTTTTTATTTAAGAAATAATTAAATTTAATAAAATTTTATGATCTCCATCTATTTAAAAAGTCTTAATAAGGCGGCAAGCCCCACGGGCAGCTTGTTTGAGGTCACAACACACGGGGATTACCAGAAAGTTCTACAATTATTGTCTCCTCATTTACGTAACTAACCCTCAACTTTTAAAAAATTACATAAGGATCCTCCAACTCCTATAAATCTCTCAATGTTTTTTTATATATCAATATGTCTACCAATCTATTAGTTTAGTTTTCAGGTTCTACAGTTTAATCGGTGGGTTCGATTCTGATGAGAATGAGAGTTAAAGTAAGAGACATAAGAAAAGATCTTCATCCTTAGATGCACATTAGAATGAAATGCACAAGATCAATCCATATATCAAACACGATTTATGATGTCGACAATCATGCACCTTCTACTTATACACACAGGTAGACACAAAAGGCATTAATCATCTCTACATTTTATTAATCATCGTATTTATTTTAAAATATAAAGCTAAAAAACAATACGAGAATAGTTAGTTATTCTGAAAAACTCAATAATTACTTTAAAAAATGAAAAATAATAACCAATAAGCTGAAATACTTTACAGAGTAAACTACGTTTTCCGTCTCTGTAGTTTGTTGAAGCTTGTTATTTTCATTCATGTGATTTCAAATTCATCAACCCAGTTTACAATTCATTGCATTTTCCATTCATGTCGTTAGCCTTAAGGACAAAAGCACTGACGGAGTTAGTCTTAAGAACGAAAACATCAATCAATTATAAACTACATGGATGAAAACCGTACTTTTTGAAATCATATAGAGCAAACTTTACAATTTTAACAAACTATGTGGACTAAAATCATAATTTACTCTACTTTATACAAATTATAGTTATTGTTATAGTTATGGTTTGAATCTTCTTCCAAGAACTTTGGGTACGTTTCCTTGTAGGAAAGTATTTCCTCAACGTTGAATAAATAACGATTTTATAATCAATTTAATAATTGTATTATTTTAATTATACGATTTGACTGAAATATTATCAATCATATTTAAACATATATTACAGATAACCAATTTATTGATGCATATCAGTAAATTTTAAAAACCTAATACTGAAATTCTATAAAATTAACTGATGAATATGTTTAAATATGATACATGTATTGAGTCGTATTAATACGACACAGTGTTTCAATTACTAAAACAAAAATAAAAAATAATTTTCGTGTTTAAATTATAATACAAAGTTGAAATAAAATTATATTAAAAGGTGAATTTTATAACTTATTTTGAATATTTTCTAGATTTTGTCACAAGTTTTTTAGAGGGTGTTTGGGATTCCTTATAAACACAATTTATTGACTTATTCCGGTGTAACACCAATAATAAACACTTTTTGAATGTTTCGATAAACACAAGAAGTTTTTGAAGAAGTTAAACTCTTCTGACTTATAATAAGGGGCTGTTTACTAACTGCTGACCGTACTGACTCGGTCAGCATATCTGACTCGGTCAGCGGTCAGTGTGTTTACCAAAATCACGAATCTGACCGAGATCCCGAACTGCTGACCGAAATCTTACCCAAACAGCGTCTATTTCATGCTTACCCGGGTCAGTTTTTACGTTTCCATACTTGCCCTTTTCACGATTAGGTTTTTGCACCCGTCGCTCTCTATCGTTCCCTCATCGCTCCTCCCCTCGCTGGTCCCGGCTCTGCTMTTCACGGTCGATCMTTCTCCCTCGTCACTCTCGTCCCTTCTCCTTTCTCCCTTGGCGCTCAAGTCGTTCCTCCCTTGGTTGCTCGAAAAGGTACAAATCTTTTTAACTGATCGGTTTATACATTTGTTGAGTTTTTCTGTTCTCTGGCTTTATATTATGTACGATGGTGATGCATTACTCAAAGAATCGACTGATTTCATTACTTGATCATGTACCTGTTCTGGGGATTTAGCTTGATTTCATTACTTGATCATGTACCTGTTTTGGGGATTTGGCTTGATTTCATTACTTGATTTCATTATATTTACAAATAGGATCATGTACCTGTTCTAGTTGATTTCATTACTTGATTTGGCTTGATTTCATTACTTGATCATGTACCTGTTCTAGTCTTGTTAGAGAACACATGTACCTGTTCTRGGGAGTAGGAGATGAATAGGATAAGAGAAGATTTGAGATGAATCAGAGAAACCCAAAATAGGATCAAGATCATAAACCCAAATGTCAACTGGGTTACGTTTCCATTGCTCATTATATTAGCAGTACAAGGAGAAATTTAGGTGAAGTTTCTTGCTCGTATATAAATACCCATTTTTTATATGAATACCCATTTTATCTTGAAAAGAAAGAATGGTTTCAATGGGCTTGCGATATCGCTGCAAGCGTTGTTGCCACTTGGCCCTAGTGCGCGCTCTCTAATGGTCGATTTTATTCCTTCCGTTTGTTTTCTTGATGGCAGTATGACTCTTCGAAATCCCTGGAATTTCTTTTGGTTGATCATCATACATTCCCTACAATTTCTTTTTATTAAACACCTCCCTTTTTCTGCAATTTCGTTCTTGTTCTCATCAAAATCACCATGGCTCTTACCATCAGCACCMCTACTGGTTCTTGTATTCTTCTTGTGAAAATATTTTAGTTCTTTGTAAACTACACTGAACATGAAATCGAAGAAGAAATACACCAATTGATAACTCCAGTCATATTCGTGATGATCACCTTATGTATCTTCTCAAGCAAACTTCATAGGAAACCACACTTGGCACTGTGATCAACCTTTGTATATTGATGCTGGTCACCATCATCACATCACATCACATAGATATTTGGCAAGTCTACATACCACAAAATTTGCTCTTTCAAAGATGTTATATAATTCTACCAAGATAAGCTCTGTTCCTCCATTCGTGGTTATGGTTGTTTTCATTTTGTTGAGAAGCTTCTCCTTATATTAAATTCTTATTCTTCCATAACTTTGATATCTTATGATTTTACAAGTCTCCCCTTTTTTGAATATTTGATGACTAGGATTTAAAGTGACCATACTTCACAGTGATTTAAGTTTGAGCTCCTTAAAGTGACCATACTTCACAGTGATTTATGTACACATATAAATTCTCTTTTGAAAGGAATCAAATAACCACACACAAGGAGGAGAAAGACAGCTAGGCTGCTGTTTGATGCGAGAGAAGGACAAAATTGGACACAGCAGGTTGCTGTTTGATGCGAGAGAAGGACAAAGACAGCTAGGCTGCTGTCTTCACACAACCGCTGCTGTTTTTGTCCTTCTCTCGCATCAAACAGCAACCTGCTGTGTCCAATTTTGTCCTTCTCTCGCATCAAACAGCAGCCTAGCTGTCTTTCTCCTCCTTGTGTGCTGTTTTTGGGCGAAAGGCGACGAAAAGCAGTGGCTTTCGGCCACTGTTGCTGCTGGTGGTTTTTGGGCGAAAGGAGACGAAAAGCAGTGGCTTTTGGCCACTGTTGCTGCTGTTGGTTTTTGGGCGAAGGGGCTGGTGAGGTGGTTGGTCTACTGCAGCGGTTTGGCTGATAGGCGAGGCAAGAAGGCATCACAGATAGCTGCAGTTTGGTGAGAAAGAAAGACATAAAACGCAGCAGGGCTGCTGATAAGCAGCTGCTGCTCTGCGAGAAGGGAAAAAAAACAGGAGGCGGCATTGAACAAGAAGTCGTTGAAGTACAATGGGGGGCTTCTCAAGACAATGGATATATGGCTAATCTGCGGGATCAGATTGCGACTCAACTGTTTTCAAATGTTTCAAATTAATTTTTATTGTCTAGGATGAAAAACAAACAATTTCTTTTGTCATTAACGTTTCATATCCCGTTTGTATTTAAGTATGAACGATTATTAATATATTTTTCTATTTAATTTGAAGTATGAAAATTATATTTTGTTGTCTTATTTAACAGTTAACATATGAAAAGAAGTAAAATGATATTATTTTTATTGGTAAACATTTATTTAAAATATACATTTTGTTTTTTCTCTTCCATTAAACTATTAATAACAAAAATAATCATATATTATTCAATATATAATTACAAATAGGGTTATATTGGTCATTATATTTTTGGTAAGTACTTACCAAAAACATTTGGTAAACATTCTTACATGGGACAACACTTACCCGGATAACACTTACTCGGGTCAGCACACTTACCCGGACAGCACTTACCCGGTAAGATTTGGTAAACAGCCCCTAAGTTGATAAATGCTTTTGTAAAAAAACATAAGTTGTTTTAGATAAGGAATCCCAAACGTCCCCTTAAACTAGTAATACAAGTGCAGGTTGCATGTGTAACTTATAGGTAGCAGTTTAGGAAAATCTAACGAGCTTTCTCATTTTGAGTGATTAAGTTATTAAATATTTTTTCTAGCAAATAAAGCTGTAAATTTTCTGAAGCTGATTAAGTACATCGTTAAGACATATAAAATCAGTTAATATGGTAAATCAAAACCCCCATTTCTTAAGAGTTGTTTGTCACTCTTTTTAACCCATTTCTGCTCTTTTTACTCACCCAAATACCCATTTCTGCTCTTCTAATATATCTTTGGTCTAAATCAGTTATAAAGTTAAGAAATAACTAAAAAGTCGGATTTTGGACATTTTAAGTCGTAGTGACGAGTCAACGTTGTGGTAAGCAGTGGCTGGAGCTGCAGAAATATCTTTTTTTTCCTCCCATAATTCATTGTCAAAATAATGAAAGACGATGCAGAATATTGAGAAGTTATTTTCTCCATCTCAAGTCTTTTTCACCTCTTCTACTATATAATGAGACACTCGGACATTTCATTTGGACCATTTTTTACAACCGAGAATCAACTTAGAATCCTTTAGTTCTTGTGTTTGCTTTCTACTTAGTATAATTTATGCATTATTTTACTTTCTATTTGTACTGTGGGTTCTGACTACAGTGGCAAGTTTTTGTTTAATGCAATTTATGCTTGAATATTTATATTTCTTTCATTATATTTTTCCTTATAAGCAGTAAACAACTCCCCTGGATGTGGGTGTAACCCGAGAGGTCAAAATGTAATGCTTCAGTGTTACCATTTTTTGCTAACTATTCAGTTTGGTTATTCGAGTTGAAGATTTAACTCAACGCGGACAAGTTGATCACTTGTAAGTGTTAATATTAGATATTTGACACAATCAAAATACGACTTGAATAATACAAAAAGGTTTGAGAAATCGTTAATAAATCATATAGAGATACGGGTTTTTGCATAATTGCACTAAGATTCATATGTGGTTGAGTTGGTGTGTCATGGAGATGTGTGCATCTCTCTATATTGGTGGAACTAAGATCTTATAAATCTACTTAGTGAGGTTGGCAAGCCGAAAGTTGGCATTTGTGGATACTTTATGATAAAACCGTAACCGCAACTGCAACCTATACGACGTAGCTTCAAGAGGAGGAAATTATATGAGGTTATTTTCTGACCCGTTTTTTAACCATTTAAGTTACTGTTATTATCTCGGGGGAGGAAGCTTACATCCATACCTGCTTTTTATTACTTGTTATTTTTAAGCCATCAAGATTCTCTCAACAACAATCAATTTCATAAAATCTAATTTTACACTGAAGGTTCGTGGAAATATCATCCATACCATATTATAAAGCATTCGACAAAAACTCTTAAAAACCATGCATGAAGTATTGTTTATTGATGCATATTACTTAAAATTCAAGTGTACAAGTAAATTGTGCATAAGTAAAACTTATTAAAGCTTCAAGTTTGAATTTGTGTAACTAATTGCAGATAAACATTTATTTTAAATATACAAAATCTAAAATATAATTAGAGTAATCATTGAGTTCCAACAAAGTACTTAATTATTATATTTATAAAAAAATTATATTATTAAACCCAAAAAAATGAATTAAAGAAATACACAAAAAAGAGAAACTTTAAATAGTCAGTTTGGTACCAACATCAATATTTTTTTTCCAAATTTTTATGATATATTTTATTTAAAAATAAAAACATTATCGTTTTCTCAAAATTACATAAAACCGTACTATAACATCGACCGAGACAAAAAAAATAAAACGAAACATTAAAATCGAAATGTATCCCGCTGCATTGTACGAGTACCCTTATAATATTCTTAATAAATCCAGTCCCTATGAATACAATTTTTAGTAACTTTCCATTATATTACTTATGAGTGAACTCAATAATTGATGTGCAATTGCACCACTATTATAACACATTTACATGTGTATTATTTTTTGCTATTAATAAAGCCTCAATAAAAGTAGAAAAAAACTCAACATACTTTTGTAATTGAAATAAAATTACATAAAATCTATGAACTTTTTAAAAAAAATAAACACTTCAATATTTTTTTATTTTTTTTTAAATTTCAAAAAACATTTTCGTATGGTTATTGGAGTAAAAAAAAGAACTCTTAATCTCTAACTTTTTTATTGTAACAAAGTTAGTAGAGACACTTATATATATGTATATATGGTGGAGGTTCAAACGAGAACCCTGTGATTTACGAAAACGCGAGAACAACTCAATAA
>NC_037529.1:3496055-3497168 GCF_001531365.2 Cynara cardunculus var. scolymus
TTATCAACCAAAACGATAACCCAAGTGATGTATAACGGTGATTATCACACCCATATCACATGATTATCACACTCATATCACATGATTACACCAAAATTTTAACTTATCAACCAAAACGATAATAACCCAAGTGATGTATAACGATGATTATCATATGATTATCACACTCATATCACATTATTACACAAAAAATTTAACTTATCAACCAAAACGATAATCCAAGTGATGTATAACGGTGATTATCACACCCCTATCACATGATTATCACACTCATATCACATGATTATCACATGATTAGGGTTGCTTGTAATGGTAACCGTTTTGTAGATGATAATGATAGGTTTAAAAGATTTTGATTGTGTTTAATGATAAGTTTAAAAGATTCTAACCGTTTTCTAGATAATATATCATTTCYATTATTACCCTTTTAATTTTAAATTTTTTTGAATTTTTTTAAATTTTAATTTTAATTTTAAAAATCTTTTAATTTTATTTTTTATCACAATATGTGGTTACTGAGTTGTTCTCGCATTTTCGTAAATCACAGGGGTTCTCGTTTGAACCCTTCCCATGTATATATATTATAAAGTGTTTGACAAAAAAATTTAAAAACTATTTTTTATGTATGAAATATTGTTTATTGATGCATATTACTTAAAATCCAATATTATAAATAAACCGTGTGTAAGTACAACTAATTAAAACTTCATGTCTGAATTTGTATTATTAACTACAGATAAACATAGTCAAATACAAGATATACATTTTATTTTAAATATAAAAAATCTAAAATATAATTAGGATAATCATTGAGTTCTAACAGAATACTTAAAAAATTATATTATGAAATAAAAAATTAATTACTTTATTATTATATATACTATATTATAAAACATTTGATAAAAACTCTTAAAAAACATTTGAGAAAAACTCTTAAAAACCATTTTTTATGCATGAAATATTGTTTATTGATACATATTACTTTAAATTCAAGATTACAAGTAAACTGTGACACAATACAATTTATTAAAGATTCATGTTTGAATTTGTGTAACTAAATTCAGATAAACATAATCAAATAAAGGATAAACATTTTATTTTAAATATAAAAAA